>NW_008751881.1:545900-575794 GCF_000715545.1 Opisthorchis viverrini | reverse complement strand
GAACGCCACTGACATCGATTAGCCGCCATTTCTTGCAACGTCTCCAGCCAAGCACAGACGGGGTCACAGGGACCCCATCCTGGAAGGCGTACAACACCAACAACACCCAAACTCTTCGTGATCTCTTTCACGCCTTTCTGTCAAGTCATGCGCTGTCCACCTCGCGGTTTGTGCCATCCTGAAGCAGGCACGGAAAACAACACTCGTCTCGGTAGACGGTGTTTCGGCATGCGTAGCACATGACCGAACCATCGTAGTCGATTATGCTGGATGTTCGCCCGGATTGAGGTGCCTGCAGCACAACCGAATACCCGTTTTCTAAGCACCTCATTACTAAAACGCTGACGCCATCCACAACCAGCTACGCTCCTGAGGCATCGGTGGTCGAAAACCTGAAGAGGCCTCACATCATCTACCCGAAGAGGTCATGTCTCGCAAAGACACGGTCCTATCAGAGATCCAACCCCATCCATATGTCTTTGCTGGAGATCCTGGCCACCACCACCCGGCGCATCATCCGACGCCAGGTGAAAATGAGTGTCCGCGCAGACCGAGGAGCTTGGTGGACCTGAAAGGCCGAAGAAATGGAAGATGCAAATAATACTGGAAACGTGCGCAAGCTGTTCCACTTGGTTCGTTCGACTGGTCCTCGGCTCGTTCCTCAACGAACCTGAAAACGGACATGAAAATATGCCCGACAGAAACAGGTGTTCAATCAACATTATCGTTACTGATCATAATTTTCTGGCGTTTTGTGGATTGACTTCTCAAGCCGAGTAAGGCAAATGACTTACATCCATCTGGAAAGCCTTCTACTCTGAATTGGATGCGTCTGCGCGATAGGAGCAGTCGTCGGAAAAACCTATTGGTAGCAAATGATAGGCGGGTAGTGTCATTATGTGGAGACGAAAACTGTGTTGGATGTTGCGTACTACAAGAGCGTCCATAAAATCAAAAACAATAAGCTGAAGGAACAATTTTTCGATTTATCATCAGCTGATCGTTACACATGTGAATACAATGCAAATCAGTCAAGTAATCTGAGCGATTGCTAAAAATTCGCAGACATCCCACTATTAGTTTCAGGATTTTTTGGATTAAATCAGATAATAAATCCCTGACGTGGACAGCAGTGCATCATATACATGATGAAATTGCTGGATCTGGAAACTTGGTGGAGTCCCTCGTGGGCAGTAGCAACAGAACCTCGAGACAGTCTGCGTGCTGCACATTATGCGAAATAATATCAAGGTGACGCTGACCACGAGAGACTCCAGCTACCCCTCAGCTTCAGCAATCTCATTATTTATGACGCTTTCCTGTTTTTCTGTTACTCTATTGAGAAAGAAACCGCATCGAATTGCCGCAAATGTCAGTGTTTCTGCTGACATCGACTGGTCTCCGGATAGAAGATTGGGAATTAGGTCGGCGAAATGAAACAAGCGAAGGACACTGGTTTACGAACTTAAACAAGGGAAGAAGATCATAGCAATGTCCTTGCAGAAGGGACAACAAAACCAACGATGCGTGTAGCAAGTCTAAAAAACACTTTTTCGACACACTGGACTACTCCGGACCTAAATCAGATTTTATAATACAGATTGTTTGTTGTTGATTCACCTGTGTAGTCCAGTACTCATTTCTGTAACTCTCACTCAGTTGACTGACGACTCAATGTTGACTTCGATGGTTCAGAATACATAGTGAAGAGCTATTAGTAGAAAACTTCAGTAAGAAGATCATAGCAATGTCCTTGCAGAAGGGACAACAAAACCAACGATGCGTGTAGCAAGTCTAAAAAACACTTTTTCGATACACTGGACTACTCCGGACCTAAATCAGATTTTATAATACAGATTGTTTGTTGTTGATTCACCTGTGTAGTCCAGTACTCATTTCTGTAACTCTCACTCAGTTGACTGACGACTCAATGTTGACTTCGATGGTTCAGAATACATAGTGAAGAGCTATTAGTAGATAGACAAACTTCAGTAAAAAAAAGATGCTCTGTGTCTTTCTACACACCTATAGTTAATTCAGTTTCCTCTGATTCTCCTCTGATTCCACGAATACTTATGTATTTTAAGGCAATGGCGTCCTAGTATCAGTTCCAAATGTCCTATTTCAACACTGTATTGTCCCGAAGGTAAAGCATGGTATGTTTTGCTTGTCTGAAGTAAATGGAAAGCACCAGTACTACGGAAACATGGACCACATATCCCGAAGCTAAATAGACTACTCGAGGGAACTTAAAATTACCTGCTAGAGAAACAACTCCATATCAACAAGGCACAAAGTGAAACTGGAATACTGAGGCTTTTCTTCGTTGGCTAGAACTTACCCAGACATTGCGTAAGATACCAAGCCCTGAACTGCGCTTAAGGGTAAGGGATTGCGTGCACCATACTTGCGTGAGGCTTGCTTTTGGTGGTGGATGGCAAGCACTTGGACTGTGCATAGCATTCGGGATGAGATTCGTTGCAAATGTCTCAGGCTAATGTGAGAGATGACAAAGAATGCAATGTTCAACGCTCATCAAGTATCCCGTGTCCACAACTGCCATAAAGAGACCGGACCTTACCATAGTTTGGCGGCTTGCACGCCTCTGTGACCCATTCACTTAAACTCATAGGGCCTCTCCTACTAGGCTGGTCAACGAAATGCCGTCTGGCAAACACAATCTTTTAGTCCTCCAGCTTTTGGTTTGAAGATTATGTAACCATTTATTCTTTAGATAAGTAATGGCATTTCCTGTCATGCACTGCTTCTTTATGGTCAGGCTTTGGAACTAAAGGCGTTAGTTGAGGGCCACATTTATCCTCCTGTGTAGTTTTACTTGCCCTGGCAGTATTCCAGCCCAACCATGGCCATGATGGTGTTATGAATGTGCCCCGTGACCCCGAAGCTAATATGCGTACAAGTTCCACTTAGATAACCTCCTTCTTTTCCTGCCTTCTCCTGTGTGCCTTATACAGGAGGAATCATACTGATACACGCACAGTAAGTTATGCAGACGACCGTGTTGATTTCTCAACATTTACATGAACAGGTGAAGGTTGGGAGCATTCGAACTGAAAAGTAACGGGCATCAACGGTTTGCTGTGCCTGGGCATTTCGTTCACTATAGAACACCTAAATAACATTTGCAGATAAAGTATATTAGGCCATGAAACGATGCCACCGGTCCATGTGTATTGGTCGGACTGGTGTACAAATCTCTGATGTTCTGCGACTGATGGATAAGTTGCACATGTGATGTGGTTTTCCATTATTGAAGGATGGGTAGCTGTATGTCCTGTCTTGGTGCTGATCAGCCAATCTTGGCCACACGGCTAAGTGTTCAACCGCTGTTTGGACGGTCCCTGAGTTTCGTGAGATGTGCACTGCTGATGATTCCGACAAGGATAAAGCAGCTGTACACTGAAGCTGGGATTTCCGGATAGATAGGCTACACTGACTGGACGAAATCTCTACTGAATATGATCAAATCTCCTCACATTATCACGAAATAAGTTGCACGCCGTCCTGGACTTTTTTGATGCAAATGTCCCATCACTAACTTAATGGTTGAGTTGGGTGGTTGAGTGAGTTGAGTGGTGATATTGCGCTTTTGTTTATGTAGGCAGAGGGTCACGTGATTAAGTGGTAGTCTAGATTGTCTGATCTATCAATGGGTTCGCTGGATCGACGTCTAGATGACTTTTACGCTTGGCCTCTTTAGCTCGTGGTCGGTTTTTGTCCCGATGGTTCCACGTTTGATCCCGTTGTATGATCCGCTTGTTAACCGTTATTTACAGTTGAGGCCACCAATTGGGCCAACGGTCTTTCATCCTCACCGGGAGATAGAATCGGTTCAACCCAATGTAATGGTCGACTGAGTTGTTGGTGGACTGCCACGGCTGCAGGGACGTTTCTTTCCGTGATTTGTACTTCCGCGCCTCAAAATCTTCGCATTAATTAAACAAATAGCTGTTGGGCAGAAGCTGTGCACTCTACTCCAGTGCACACAATTCAATTAGTACTCTCCTACAGTTCGCTCATAGGACACTACTAATGAGTCGACAGTTCACCACCTGATACATTCTTTTGAGACTCACCGGTAAGTCCAAACCATGAGCTTCGATTTGTCTTCCTATGTGCTGATGTACCAACTTGGAGACTTCAGGATTCAGCACTTATTTACAAACAAAGATAGTTTCAATGTGTGACACAAATGATGCTCAAATTGATCTGCCGATTATATTCTTCAACTGGAGGTGTTGTAAGATAGCTGCCAAGTGCATTCTTTTGGCCGTCATTTGGAGTACCAAAGTAAGTTTCCATAAAAAGATACTACTGACACAGTTGATGAAAATTTGGAAAACCGACCATCTTTTTCGTTCTTAATGGCCGTATCCTATTTAAGAAACTGATAAATTGCTCGAATTTATGTTCAAATTAAATAATTTTTGCTTGGCATGCATCGCTGAGGACAATCACAAATGTGATCTACAGGGACTTAATTCTGGTCTGATATTAACATCAACTTAGTGTTCAGCTGATACTACCTCGTATTTTGGTTTGAAGTTCAGGGAAGCTGGGTGGTTAAGGCACGCAATTGCTGACTGGAAAACCTGGGTAACTTCACGTGTCTAGGCTTGGGCAACCGGCCACAACTTTGGTTTGAAGTTCAGGGAAGCTGGGTGGTTAAGGCACGCAATTGCTGACTGGAAAACCTGGGTAACTTCACGTGTCTAGGCTTGGGCAACCTGGCCACAACTAAGCCCTAGTGACTTTTTTGGTAGCATGAGACCTAATCACCAAAAGGGTGCCACAGCTGAACGTTTATTTCTGTTTGAAATACCGACGCTGGCTACATTTTTTTACTTCATTTGTTCCCCTTATGTCTTACTCGATTTCGGTGAAGGCAAGAGGACAATTTTCCATTTTCATACGATTGTCTATGCTGCACCCTGCCCGTCAAACTGTTGTTCTTCATTTGGTTTCTCGGAGACTGCTCCTGTTACGTACAAATGAGGCAGTTTAACTCGACGTGAAACCCACTTGAGCCCTGCTTTCATTTTCGTAAAACAAATCGTGCAAAATGGTGATCAATAAACCAATTGTCAAAACCATTAGGTAACTGTTGGAAAAACAGCAACGGAACGAAAATAGCAAATGGGGCGCCAACGCCATCCTTTTTCCTTGGAACTGAACTGCATCCCGAAAACAGAACAGCGCTTAAACAATACTTACCTCTTCCTCTCCATTTCCTTGTATTAAGAGGAAGGTAGAACAGTGGACTATTTCACGGTGAACTAAAAGCTAAATCGAGTAGATGAACAATAACCCAAGCCCAAGTTTTCCGCTAAAGTAATAATAAATTTCACTTCATCACTCCGTTTTAGTGTTTTTTTTAAATTTTCTATGAGAAACAGGAGGACTGTGTGCCATTCACTAAAGACTGAATCGGGTCATCTGCGATTTGTTCACCCAAAAATTTTGGACGCCTGAGTAAAGATTGTGAAAAACCGATAGGGAGCGGGTAAGTATTTTAATGTTTAACAATGTTTGTCCACATGGGATGTGACTTTCCGCCTAACCGCCCAGATCAGATGTAGCAGAGAGATAGTGGCATACTGGGTCCGTGAATTTTCGGTGAATCTCATATTTTTCACAGATCCTAACAGGCATTAACAGTTCTGTTGCGCAGTTAAAGACATCAAATGCCAGGTTCCAGTTCGGCAATGCTGATTAAAGCGAGACAGCCAATTTTGTGTGCAAAAGTTATTACCGCAAAACATCTGTCCAGTTCGGCACCAATCTCGGACTACCGGCATATGTTATTTCGTCGTCCTGACCACGTGGAAACAGACTGACGAAAGTAAAAGAAAGGTTAATGTTTCATTTGTTGCCTTCTGATTCTGACCAAATGAACTGAGAGACCTCGAATCTCGGAATCTACTAATCGAAGACTTCCATAAGTTTTTAGGTGAGCGAACGGATGCTAAGTTCTTCGGAGATGTAAAGTTAGTGTGCAGAGAAAACGCTCTGTATAGTCTAAGGAGTGTATCTAGTCCGACAGATTTCCATCACGGTTCGCCGAGCTACAAAAGTCAACGACATCTGGTGTAGCGTCACAGAAAGCATGAACTAGTCTATCGAGACTATGTCAACAACGTTGTGCCTTATTGGTTAGATCAACTGCTGCTAAATCCAATAAAGCAGAATTCCCGCTGTATGGAGAGACCCCATTACCATTCAGCTGCACTATCCACACGACCTGCAGCCATTTGTTTGTGCTTACGTTCATAGGGACCTCCCGTGACTTAACAGATTGTTAACTTGCAAACATGTTTATTTTTAATACCTACATGAGGAAATAAAAGAACTCACGCCGACTGAGTCAGGTTGTTTTCGGATAGAGCTCACAAATTTATAACGATTTTCCCCTTCTTTGGGCCATGAAAAATTGTGGCATGAAATCTGAACGTTACCGAGCAGCTGAACATATGTGAATTAGAAGTTAGATCGATCCAGCTGAGTAAAAGTACCCTGATAATGAAATCTTCTAAAAGTTTGTAAAAAGAAGGAATCCATTCAATCAGACAGACAAGAAACCAAGCTGGGTACAATTGCACAAAACAACATTCTCATTAAGAATGCCGTCTAAATGTTCCATTGTCGACTTTCACTACGCACTACCTTGGTCACTTGGAATCAAAATCCCAAGACTGCAAGGTCCAAAGGTTGCAGTCAGTTTGGGGAGGGGAAAATAGCTTATGTAGATGCAACACACTACTCATAAAGTTCCTGAAAACTCTTCGGCAGCACATTCGGTTGAAGAACATCATGAACGAGAGATGCAGTTGGAATTCAGCTGGGTCTCCCATTAAAATCAAATTGTTATGTGAATGAGTGTACCTGGAAAATTGCGCGCAATTTGGGTTTAAGGCGAACATAAGGTTGACGGTGACACGAAGACTGCGCCCACCTGATGAGCCCCAAGAAGAGCAAAACTGGTCATGGACTGTTAAAGAATTTCCAGTAACCTTATGAGTAGTGTGTTACGTCTAAATAACAACGTATTGCAACATCTCGAAGAGTGAAACATGAGGTGGCGTGGTGTAGCACATTTAGTTGAACTGTAACCTCACAAATGAGCGATTCAGCTGAGATTTAGGTAAGCCCCCCATGAAAACCAAAACGGCAAGTATATGAGTGTGTTTATGTGAGATATAGCTCAGTTTTAGGTGGCAAACCAAAAACGCGACACTCGGAATGTGATGTCCCAGAGGAAGGTCTCCTCAGAGGTGGGTCTGTGTCATGCTGAGATTTTTCTATCCTGGAAACGGATGTGAACTGTCTCAAGAAACCCCCACTCCCTTCTCTAACCACTCCACCGTTTAACACTAAATAGTATGGCCTCTTTTCTACTGAAATTTAAAATCGTTGCCAGATTGTACAATCCTTTCCCTTCTTCAAGCAATAGACAAGGTGGTCCGAGCCCACAGGTGATGCTGTCTTAGTGGAGGTTTGGGTGAACTTCCAAGGTAATCCAGCATTGTGAATGGCAAACTAAGTTTTACCATCTCAGACTGTGGACAGTGTTTCCTTCTCCATCTGTATACTATGGCATCTTCGTTTGGAAAGTGATCCGACCTTGAAGCTTGGCGGACTTGGTTGATTGATCGGTTTTCTGTAAAAGCTCATAAGATAGTGCATACTTCTCTGCTTTTCAACACAGACTGACTTTATCTACAGAACAAAATCCCCATTAAATTTCCCCAATCTGTTCTCACTACCTGGTGAAGACTGAGTGAGCTTTGGTGACATTCCCATTTGTTGCCTCACATGGACTGCAACCGTCGGCAACTTGCATACTTGGATTTGCTTACTCAGCTCCTGCCTTCAGTTTGAGGCCAAATAAACTGGCAAGCTTCCTCCTAACAAATCCGACAGCACCATGCAAACTTTCTTCCATTATTCCGACAAAAGTTTATTATGCCTGTGTCCAAATCCTTCTTATTGCGCGTGGCGTAAAAAGGGTGACGAATGACCAAAAGTAACCCTCTATTCTACCGCCCGCCGTCAGTCCGGCGCGCTTGCCTAGCCCGAGCATTTCACTCAGTTTTCCGATCACCCAATCAGAACACCGAATATGGTGCGAATATGTTTACTGCCCTTCTGTGTGTGAAGCACGGATTATGGTATGGGGAAGGATAGACGTCTCTGTCTCTCCTGGGGTTTGTGGGTGAGCTCAGTCCCCACGTTCTTCGGACACGACAACACAGCGATACAGCTGCGTCAGCCGATCATGAAGGGGGGCGCACGATGCGTCCGATCCTCCCAGATGTAGGACAGACAGACCGAAATGCCGATTCGGCGGTGAGCGCGCACGGACAAGCATAAGTAGCAGTGCTTATGCGAGTTGCCAACCAAAAGGCCGGCAACTATCGGTGGCCCTTGTGTGAGGTCAGGATGCGAAAGAGAGCAACCAGTTAACCCTAGGGTGCCGTCAAAACGGAAAGCCGTCTGTGAAGCCGCAAGCACCTGTAAGTAGTACTAGCCCAACAAATTTGTCCATTGCAGCTTATTGGATAGTAGGCTATCCGTCAATCTGTTAGTAATAGGTGAGTCAACAAGTCATCCATCAAGCGGTTGCCGCCCCATTAGGTTCTCTACGCGTCAATGGATGAAGGATAAGCAGATGCCAGAAGACCAAGCATACAGGCTCGTCTGGTGTGTTTCTTAATTGTGTCGAATGCGGATACAGCGAACCGGATGCCGCCAGATGTCCGAAAATTCACTGTCATGGTGCACGGTCTACCACTGGAAACTGCCAAATTCCAGATCAACGGAAGCTTGTGTGTCGCAGCAAAGACATGTCAACCACGGCCCATTACAGATGAATCCTCTGCTGATATAGTGATCTACGAAGTGGAAGAAAATTCAGCTTAAGCCAGGTACCTCAGTGGTGCAATACTTCGAAGTATGTGGTGGAACTGATTTTGCCATAGAGTAAACTGTGCAGGTTTGAAGGACTGCAGACACAAATCCTACTTTGCGATCATCCGGAAAATCAGTAAGTTTTTTCGCAACATGCGAAAATTTTTTTCAGTACTCGAGAAATACACTCATTTGCAAATCAATATAGTTTTCACGAGAGACTCAACTGAATCTCTCGTTTATGATATTCTACAACTGAATATGCTGCACACAGGCCGCCTCATGATTCAGTTGGCACGTTGTTCGAGATGTCGCAGTATATTTTCACAAGGGAAACTACTCACAAGGTTGCTGAAAACCCTCCGACACCCCACCACCGGTTCGCCCTTCTTGGGGCTCATCGGTGTATGTGAGTGTATTTCTCGAAAACAGTCCAATTCGGGTTCAAGTAGATCATAAATTTGACAGAAGCTTGGGGACTGCGCCTACCTGATGAGTCCCAAGAAGAGCGAAACCGCTAGTGGGCTGTCGAAGAGTTTTCAGCAACCTTGTGAGTAGTTTCCTTTTTTCAGTATTGTTTACGGATGAGTGGGCACTCCATTTGCACAGCAGGTTTCCTAAGACATTTCTGAGTGAGAAATAGCCCACATTTGTATCGGGCTACGTGAACCGAGCACATTCCAAAGACCATGGTTTGGGTATTTCTTGACGCAAAACTCATAGGACCGTTTTTTCTTACTGGTTAGAATAGTTTAATATCACAGATTCAAGCTCATTTGAGCCTCAACCCACAAGTCACTCTTAGAAGACTGCATTTCCGCAGTTAGAAGTTGAGAGCAACTTCAACAAAATATCACACTACATGATGGTGAGCCTTCTTATCATAACTAAGGGGTTCGGAATGTTTTTTCGGCAAAATCTGGCGCTTAACGGATTGTTGGAGGAGGTCCTGTTGAGTGACCACTTCAATCGCGTGACCATATCCCTTTGGATTTTTTTCTGCGGGGTCACTGTCTACCGGGAAAGACCGTCTACGCTTGGCCGGTTGAAGACAAACATTGTCGATCCATGTTCAGTGACACCAGAAACGCTCATCGTCAGCTGTTATAAAAGAATTTTGCGCTGCAAACAAAATGGCGATGATCATTAGGAACACCGTCTCTTGTTTCCCCTTTGATTCCATCAGGCTATTCATCAATTCACAGAAAAACGACTTCACTGCTAATTTAAACTTGATATGGTTAGTATCGAAGTGTTCGTGTAAGTGTAGGATTCGTATGTTGTGTGCCAAGCGTGTGCGAGCGGTGGCTAGAATAGCATAGGAACAACACTTGACACTTCCTCTTTTAAAGAAAAGCGGACGGTCCTCCAACGTTTGATGTCGCCAGCTAACACTTTGCAGTGAGAACTAATGTATGTGGGAAAGTCACCGATAGGTGCGAGGAGTAGCAGGGGATCTAGTACTGGGCCTTGGACACTCCACAAGGGATCATTAAGGTCGCAGGGTAGGTCAGCTTATACAAATAGCCAATATACAGTAGTCTAGATTGCATTTGATCCAGTTAATAAGTGAGCCACTGATATCGTATGTATTTAGTTCCTGCAACTTGAAGTGGTGCTGCACCATTTCGAAGCTTCTCGAGAAAACACAGACACTAGTGTTTCTCATTCAGGTGTCAGTTGGTCCAACACGATTCCTTGTGTCCTAATCCGTGTTGCTCAGTTGAGGGTAGCTTTTGCTGATCACGGGATGCTCAGAGACGTGCTCCCTACGGTGGGCTCTGTAGATTTCGATAAAACAGCACAACCAAGCCATAGTTGGCTGAATGGGCCCGTTTCGCCGCTTTGGTATTTTTTTCCATGGACGCTAGATTTGTCCAGTAATATTCAGCAGTTCCACAAGATCCACTTGCCAGGACAGAGAGAGTCCTTGGACAGATGTTACCAACGCCCGATGAGGTGTTCCTTCGAATATGTTTGGACTTGTATTCCACCTGTGACTGAGTAAAAGTTATGTAGTGGACACCAGTAGAGATAACATCGACAGTGTACATCAGCGTGCTACGCATAGACGTGGAGACAAAGATGAATAAGATGAAGATGTTTTAGTAAGGCATCGACTGCTTCTTGTAGGACGGATTACGCTTTCTTCTGCTTGTAATGGGGGTATACCTTGTTTTATCTTAGGGTTGGAAACATGGGGTAGTTTGTGGATCAACAGACGAAGGATGCTTGCGGGGTTGGCTTATCCTCCTAGAGATGGAGGCGCATTGGTTCCCTAGGATACTACAGTCGGTCCAGTTTGACCCACTGGGAAGAACTTGTAATGTCTTCAAGTCCTATTCTGTTCTCATATTCACTATTTGTTTTACTTCTAATGCAATTTCTTGGCCCAGTAAGGACATGATTGAATTCGGTCTGAGACACGCTTTTTCTGGGGGTCCTCAGGAGTCCTGTGAAGCTTTGCCACGCTCTACTGATCACATGGTGTGATAAGAAGTCCAGCTGTTGGCATGCATCACGTAGCGTAGTATTGACGGTTGTTGTCCGGGTGTGAGTGGGTATCGCCCGTAGTCTTGTGAGTCACATATTGGACGACATCATGATAGGGCGACATTCTCGTTGCGTAGATGCGTGTTGAGCAGTGGGTTGCTAGTTAGTTAAGATGAGGTTCGGTGAAGTGAAGTTCGGGGAAGTGAATGGATGAGGGTTTGAAGCCCTTTTTTGAGAGCAGGAAGAGCGAGGCGCCGGTGCCTCACCGCGGTAGGGATCCACTGATCACTGGTGTCTATAGCGCCTGAGTTAGGTGAGAGGGAATTGGTGGCTGCATCTGGTGGCTTAGTGTCTTGGTGGCAAGTGGGCTGCTGGTGAAATGCTGTCGTTTTGGCCCCTTTTTGCCCATCAGTGACAGCTGTACGGTCCTCAGGTGGCCTTGTGATTGTCGGATTTGGGCATGTAGCACCTCGAATGCTACCCAATAGACTGCCAATCGCTCCGTGTACTATGAGTCTACGGCTGATATACACCTGATATACGCTGATATTAAAGCGATTCTTCAAGTTGGTGCCTCAAAGCCAGTGTTTATCTGCATTCTTGGTGTGCTCACGGATATCTTCATTGCTCTGGTTGGGGCACGTGAGATAGAACCAGCTGCTACAGTAAGAGCATTCGATACTCAATTGGGCTTACTTATTGCACGATAGCATTCCGCTCTTTCACTGCAGTAGAGCTTTGAAGAGTGTTTCAGTGGTGGTCGTCATGGATGTATTTGAGTACACCAAAGTAGATGGTGTTCTCCTCCCGAGCTCAAATGTTTGATTTCTGTAAGGCACCATCTTTTGAGCTGATGTAGGTAAGCTGTTTTGGTCGTAATATTCTGTTTTTTTGTGACTATCTCGGTGGATTTCCAGTATCCTTGAGATAATCTCCTTCCTAAAAAGTTAAGACGTGAGCTCTTAAGATCCTACACAAACGAGTGGAGGATTTCCTTCTCCCCAGTGCCACGGCAACAGTAGGCCAACAGCCGTTGTGGCCTGGATGCCAATGCAGCCCGCTGAAAGCCTTCGGTCATTTGTTTGAAGAGCTCGGTCTCGTCAAGCCCTCGTTGCTAAGTCACCATACTGTCTTATTCAGGTCAGGTGGTCTACCTGTGCGTAACCGAGCTGACGCCAGAGCTTTTCGTCACCTGACTCGGTTACCCAGGCGTACGACCATGCCTGAGCGACAGGATGATTGGGTTCTTGTCTTACACACCTCCACACGTCGTAGGAAGCGGAGTGTCCACGGCTGTCCGTGCATGCGCCATGCACGTGTGCAGGGCCATGAGGAAACGCAGGCTGTGGACTGGATGGTCGAAAACCTGTCCTAATAATTCGAGGTCTTGCAGAGGCACACAGCGTGGCTTGTGTGATACAGGCTTCTGTCGGTATACAGCCAAGCGGTCAAGCAAGATCTGACACGTTAGATCACCGTGTTACAGTGTGCGGGCGGATCATCTGCCTCAAACATTACGCGTGTTGAGACAGGGGATGAGGCGATAAAAGTGCACTTGTCCTTTACCAAACGGTGACAAAACTGATGAATGTGCTAATTGTGGGCTTGCACAGGTGTTCTTTGAATAGTGCAGTGGCCTGGGACGAAAAATTCCCATCTTTAGCAAGGTTTTTGGGCACGCACAGACGAAAAATAGGTCGAATTGGCTTTCTGATTTTTCTCCTGCAGCTAGGTGGCAAAATTGCCTGGTAGCTGAGGCATCGATCCGACCATCGCTGCAAGTCAACCATGCATAGTGAATAGTTTAGGAACTAGAACTTGTGCATTAATCAGAGTGTAAATTTGAGATCAAGAACCCCTAAATCTTCGTTGTGGATGAAATCTGCATGATCGCTTGCTGAATGTTGCATACAGCTAGGCGGACATCGGGAAGACTATGATAAAGTATGGAGTTGGTATGACCTGAGGTGGTATGACCTTTTCCGATATGCAGAGTAGTCTGTTTGAGCGAATACTCCAGCAGCCATTGTGTGCGGTGGATTGTGCAGCAGGACTTTAGTGAATAACCTCTTTTCGTAAGTAGATGTGAATGACACATGCTTCTAGACAACTCGAGTCTTTCAGTTCAGTTTTTGGCCAAATTTTCATACTGTGCGTGTTAGCTGTGGATTAATAAAGAAGTCACTCATTGTGACACTACAGCCCTTATTGAGAAAAACCGTAGGCTGTTGATGAATTTTCAGCAACCTCATGAGTAGTGCATTACGCGTATATCCAATATCGTAGCGACTAAAACATGAGGCAGCCTAGTGCAGCACATTAAATTGCCTGGATACATCACAAGTGAGAGATTCAGCTATGTTCCAGGTGAGCCTCTCCCAAAACCAAATTTGTTCACAAATGAGTGTATTTCGCTGAAGGCGTCTAGTGTTCACGGCTCCACTTTAAACGACGAGAAAAACCATACTGTCCAAAACTTTTCAGAGACCTTATAAAGGCAGGCATGGAAAAACGGTTAGCTTAACCTAACCAACGGTTTCAATAGGATTTTTACACAAAGTGCCCGTGAGACCTTCCTTTGAGGAGCAGAGTTCAGCCAGTTCCTTGGCCTCTGTGAATTACAGTGCATCTACCCGAGTGCCGCCGAGCATGTGATCAATGTAACTCACCGAGTTTGAAGTTCCACCATCCGCTAGCAATCAGCATAGTAGAGGATATTGTGTTGATGCCTCAGAATACCAAAATCTGGCCTATTTTCTGATGGTCACTATTTCGTCCTTTATTGTGCTTATACATGGTGAACTTTGAACAACTTCAAATAAATATTCCTTCTTGAATCACAACGGCCATGTGCATCACCCACATCGTCGTCATCACCACCAGTACATCCGGACTGATTTCTGATGCCTAAACGTCAAGTGGTATGCTTGATACTAGAATTCAGTTCAAATTAGTGAGCAACATCCCTTACTCTCATCTTTCCACAGTTAAAGACTATGAATATTCAGTTAAACTTAAGAAATACCATGTAACACTTAGTGTACTGTAATATGTCCATTGTGCTGTAGACAATTCCGAAGGCTAGCATTCCAAACCATCAGCGCTGAAAGACAAGTTGCTTGTTAAAGTGTTCCCGTAACTGAGGTGGCGTAAGATGGAGGTGCTACCTTTGACAGTATTCCTTTTTAGCCTTATTAACTGACGTTATAAAAAATACCTCTTCAAAACTATTAGTTTGGCCTGGGCACTTATATTGTAATGGATCATCTCCCATCCAATTTATCAGCACTTTGGAATCGTTTTCATTTCCACCATTACTTCAAATTCCTTGATACTCAGTAATTCATGTGATCCGATAAGTTTCAGGCTACAAAACGTAAGCATTTCAGAAACCTTATTTATCGCGGCGTTGGATATGATACCCGTGATCGCTGCGCTACCGCACGCTGCTTAGGGTGAATGAATACTCCTAGGGTTAGAGAGAGAAATAGTGACTACCTTACCATTCTGACTTCTTCTGGGCGTTTAATTAAGTCTACAAAGCTGGTTTAGCTCATCCACACTATGCACATGACTGTGCTTACTTCACGGTAATATGTAGTTATATGCAAAACTTCATCCGCGATTAAAACACTCACTCAACTAACTAATTTACGAAGGCATCTAATCCAGAAAAATGCGAGTGACACTTATAGTCTGGTCAATTTGTTGTCATCAATTCACCGAATGCAACCAATGCTACTGTGCAACAAAACAGGTTCGAAGATATCCAACGGAGCTTAAGTGCCTAAACACTGATCTATTGCAGAAATCCACTTTCTACTAATGAGTGATCATAATTTATTCATAAAATGTCCCAAGTTAAGTGGCTTCCCAATAGCTTCTTTCAACCAACTACTGAAAATCAACCAAGATTTTGGTGTTGTTTCTCTAAAACAGCTGCGCCTTTCAAGGGACACTGTTACGCATCACAAATGCTCTACTTCTATACTTCATGCCCAGTCTAATGAAACTTCCAAAATTTTACTCATTCACTATCGTGAGATTGCTGACTACGCTTCAAAAGCCCAAGACTGATTCCGATCTTCTTGATGCTCATTAGACAGACGCAGTCTCCAAGTTTCAGTCAACCTTACGTTCTACTTATACCTAAATTGGACGCAACTGGCAGAATATACTCATTCGTACACAAATTCGGTTTAACACCATTGTGCATCAAACATACTCGAAAGTCTTGTTGCGTTAATTTATTTCAAACTGGAATCTTCTGTGATAATTTGAATCAAATATCGTAGCTTATCTTTATTGTACATCTTCTGAGGTACGCAAGGTGTCATCCATCACAATAAAATAAAAGCAACTAATTTATTTCGAATCACCTAGAGGCCCCACCATACTTTTGTCGCTTTGTGACAATGATACTTCCCTTATATCAAGGCCGCTGCGCTTTCCTTTGTCCATATTGTCTCCAAATGTTTTCGTTAGACCACAGAATACTGACCTGAAAAATTTCAGATACACTGCGATATTTTGGGATGCAATCAACATGCTAGAGTAATTAAAATCGCCCACGGTCAGACCACCTCGTAGTCTAATGCAGGTTAAGGTTTGCATACGAACATGGATTTGTCAATTGTACTATTATCAATCGTGGAACCATTGTGGTTGGGTGCATGACATAGTTTTGGTAAGCAACTTTTGGAACAAGAGCGTAGTCAAATGGAAATTTAAAGTGGTTGGAAAATAACAAGCTGACAAATTAGTAAAGGTCTCTATTGTATTGAGCCTAGACTGAACTTTAGGAGGAATTTGACGGGAGTTTGACTGTGGTTCGCCTTCAATCCTGCGTTATCCTACTCGGTTTTTCTATGATTCGAGCATGTCTCTTCGGTCACCTGGATAGAAACGACTTTGTTGACTACCATACTATTGGACAAGATTCACCATGCATATGTTCATCACGTGTCTTATCTTGATGTTGTAGTATTGAGAACTCAGTTGATCAAAGCTTTATTTCGATGGAGTACCAGATGATGATGACAATTAGGATACAGTTCGCATCCCCATTCCTCCGAATTCCTTTGATGCTATTACCAGGTCAAAGTTTAGTATGGGTGTTCTTGAAGGTAAAGCTTCATCACTTGACTGTATCTTGTTAAGGAAGCTATGCACTTTGCTTTAATATTCTGCGTGGCCCCCTAAAGAATCATTTGGACAGATCAAGGAAAGCAGTCTCAACAGGACAGCTAATTCTTGTTGAGTTGTCAATTCACAGCTAACCATGATCGGTTAGAGATGGCCTATGTGGCTAGAGCGCAAATTTACTGACCGGAAGGTCCGTGGTTCGAACCCGACCTCTGCCTCTCGACTACCCTGTCTAGGCTTGGGCAACCTGGCAGTATCCCAACCCTCGTGCAACCTTCGGGTGGCGTGGTAGTTAGGCACCGAAAGGGTGCGACAGCTGAACGATGATCGGTGAAAAATGGAATTACGATGCATTCCCACCATTATCCAGTAGGTGGTTAAATGAAAAACCATTATTCGGAGAGCTTCCGTTTAATTTTCTGACCTGATTAAACAGAATAAGTTGTAATTTGTTTTATTCATGAAATAAAAGCCTAAAGTTAGGCATGTCCACACAGGTGAACTAATTGGTGTCTTTCGTGCACTACATTTCGAACTTACGCACCTCATAGACTGATAATCCGATGAACGAACTGCAGTCTGGGAAAATTTAATTGGCTGAGCGAATGACATAAGTAGCGATAGTTGGTACTGGTTCTGTAGTCTGCTGCACGCAATTGACACATATCTGTAATGGACTGCGGAAGTACACAGGCTAAACATCTAAAACAAAGGTGGCTAAAAATAGTGGAACACACACTAAAGAAGCTCAAATCGAGACATGTGATGTCAGCAGCTAGATACTTAATGAACGAAGGAACCAATCTTTTAAAGATATCCACGTGTACATACGGGTGTGTCAGCCATCGAGGCACAGTAACACAAACGAGGAACAGACCGATTCCGAACACAATTGTTCAGCTACGAAGCGATCCTATCACCACCGACAGATTGCGTAACATTCGGTCGTATTCATCACCCACTGTTACCTGTAAATTTATTTGGGACGCTATGTATCGCTTGAACAGAATTAAGGACACACTAGCGCAAGTTCAAACCAACTTCACCTTTACCCCTATTTAAAACACAACATGCATTCAGAAACAGATTTCATTACTGAAAAAATGAGGACGTTACAATGAAAGTATAGTTGGCAGCCTACTTCATCAACTTTTACGTCATTTCTTAGTTTTTGTTATGGAAAAAAGGAAACTACAAGTGCACGGTTAGAACTTAAGCAATTAAGCATGCACAAGTCGGCCACGCCATGGGTTCTTTTGACTGACGCATTGGTAAATCCTGCAAAAGCGTTTCGCTCACTTGTGTATCAGACGCCATTGTTTTCTATGTGTAAATGTATGGGATTTGCCCAACACTTTGGGCAGAATTTTTTCAATATGAAAAGCCCGGCTTAGTTAGTGACTTTGTATTGGGGAAGCTATTCTGATAGTATGATTATTCACGAGAATTCTGGCCATAAAACTATCAGATCTACTGCTCACTGCCAAGTCGATGTATTTTGACAAACATTTACCAGCAAAAATCTGTAGTGTACCTTTAAATGCCAGCATTAATACCAAACAGTACATCTGCCTACCTGTAAGCACACGTGCCCAGTTCAGACATTCCAAGCCACAAGTTTGCCTTTACCTTCCCAGTTAGCTAGTGAATTTTATGTCGCGATAATCTCAAACTCATTCCCCTATCTGACTTACCACCGATCTCAATCACTGACGTCTAAGTTCATAGTTAAATAACTTGTTGTCCGACCTTCATTCCCACAAGAAGTGCCATTCAGGCAAAAAATAAACAGATCCAAACAAACCAAGCAAAGTAAAGAATTTCAGGTTAAACACCGGGTACTCTGCTCCTTGTACAGAATCCTCATGAATGATGGCATCTCGGATCACCTACATAACGGTACCGAACCCATTACGAAAGGTTTGAATAACGATGTTGCTTATTATCAGGTTTGTCTGCACCAAAGAGCCCAACAACTAATTAGAATGGATCGCGCATTCAACTAACTAGATTGAACAAAAAACCTGTTCACACTGATTTCACCTACAATAGCTTCAATGTGTCAAGTATTCTACCACGCTGCTCCCCTCCACAAATCAGCTGATGAAGCAGGGCACACATAATATCAACTTCAAAAACTTTAAAAACAACCTCAGGTTTCATTCTTGAATCGCCGGTAATCTATGGGCAACAGTTGGTAATCAACTCATATTAAGATATATTTGTTGATAGAGTTAGGAGATGTGGTAATTTCCAATAGAGACTCCCTCCAATGAGTGAAGCCGATCCATGCTGAGAAACCGAGAAGGCGTAGTGGAAAGTTTTGGCATCAGAACTTCCATCCATCTGTTCTCCGAAACTTCAGATGGCGGGACATAATGGGGGTCAGTGCGCTATCGTTTGGCACCTACCACTGAGGTTTTGAACAGAGCTGCAAACGTGAGAAAATAGAGAGAGGATGTCCGTAAACAGGAAAACATGCTCCATGCTGGTAATTTGTTGAAATATTGGTAGCTGGGGTGAGTTTATTGGTTGTTGATCAGGTGGCTGTTGATCTGTTCGCCGAGCTTGGCAACTGGTTTGCAAACGTTTCGTCACCATACGAGGAGACATCATCAGTGCGCATCATCAACTGCGCACTGATGATGTCTCCTCGTATGGTGACGAAACGTTTGCAAACCAGTTGCCAAGCTCGGCGAACAGATCAACAGCCACCTGATCAACAACCAATGCTCCATGCTCTCAGTTCGTCTGACTTTAACATTTCGGGATCTTGTTTTGGTCTGTTTTCTTAGTGTGCGTTCTAGTCCTTTCCGTTTTTCGTCGTGTTCTGAGTGAATAAACATAAATTATCTCATTATCAGTATCGATTGCCGGAAACTCTCATAGCCACCCCTTTGGCATGCGGTCTACATTACCATTAGCAATTTTCCCGCTACTGATGTAATGATGACAGATGCAAAGAGTGTTGTTGCTGTTGACGGGTTTTGACAATCGGCTTACTGATGGAAAGCAGAGCAAGGTTGTAGTGATTGGGGATAGGTATACTCTGAGAAGGGGGCACATAAAACAGCGTGAACTGTATTTAGACTGTGAATCAGAAACGGGCGACCATCTTCTAAACTGTGCCCCAATCTGAGGCGAATGGTGAAGTGATCTGTTTGTGTCAGTGATCGGTTCAAAATCGGTGGTCTCCAAGTGATACAATGGCGTCTTTTGTGTTGAGATGCTGTGCGGATAAGTACAGGCTGTGAGAACTACGGAGATGGGACGGTTCATTACTGGTCTCTGTAAGTCATACGCTAACATTGCATATACCATACTATCCCCTTTTGGCTTAAGCTGATACAATGAACAGTGTACATATTTTTAATGGTATGGGAACAATTTACTCTTGGTGGAATACCTATCAGGGTATACCTGGCTATTCACAAAGATTTAATCAATCACGTTTTTTCGACTTTAGAACTAGAAAGAATCAAGAATCCTCGTTCAATCTGTATGTATCATCGTTGTAATAACAGGAGACCCTCAATGGTGCAATTAGTAGGAAGCAATTTTGACGACATATCCAGGGCCATACCAGTCCTGAGAGCACACATTTCAATTTTGGAGTCTCAATACACTTTAAGTTCTACACTGAGATGACGCTTCCCAAAGCAGCTTGTTTGACCAATCTGTTTGAACTGGATCATTTAAGGCGCAGAAAAGAACAGCCAGTGAGCGAAGAGTAAAAGAGTGGAAAGTTTGATGTGGGTTTTGAAAGACTGATAATTTCTGATAGTTTTCCGTCGTATATATTACAGAACGGGGGGGGGGGGTTCTATCCAGAGTCTTCAATTCAGACGTCTGACCCACAAAGAAGCGAACATCAAGGACGTTTTGGGGACTGTGTTCACAGACAGTGATCCCGAATTCCGAATCACTTGATAATTTTGGTCTAACCAGAGCAGGGAGCACACTGAGTCTCACTTCCAAGGACACTGGACACAGTGGACGTTCTTAGAGCATCACTGGACATTCGGTTTCTAATAGTATTTGGACCTAGAATGACCAAACAGCTGAAAATTGCGTGTCGGGTATCCAAAGGTGATTGATTTTAACGGCAGTATGCAATCTCAGAGCCGAAAACTCGGATTCACAAAACGGAATAAAGAAACGGGATCAAACAAAGCACAGATCAAAGATGTCCACGGACCACTAACCGTACGTATCTGTCAGCCCAGCTTTTTCATTGGGTTATTGATCCACGTGTTGCTGGAATTTCATTTTGTCCGTAGTTCGTTAGGCACTAATTGTTAAGTAGACGTATTTATCCAAGTGCTTGGTTCAAACCTTCAAGCAGTGTCCTCTCCCCACCTAACTAGGACTATTTCGCCAGAACTATAACAAGTTTCCACATGCGTAAGAAAATGAAAATTGATAAACATGGAAGTATTTTGTAATCCTAATGGTGTTTTTAATTGGTAAATGGTCCTGGGCATCACGTGAAACTCTTCAATAACAGCCGGTAAACTAGGCCCAGGACCTACTTACAAGGTTACTGAAAACTCTTAGAATATCATAAACGAGAGATTCAGTTGAGTCTCTCGTGAAAACCAAATTGATTTGCAAATGAGTGTATTCCCCGAGGTTCAAGCAGAACATAAGGTTGACGGAAACTCGGGAACTGCGCCTACCTGATGAGCCCCAAGAAGGGCGAAACCAGTCGTGGCTGTCGAAGAGTTTTCAGTAACCTTGTAAGTAGGTCCTGGGCCTAGTTTACTGGCTGTTATTGAAGGGTTTACACGGGTTTGAACGGACAGTATTTATTTCCCTCCTCACTTCGTTGTCTCCTTAAACAAAGTTTGATAGTAAACCATGGCACTAGGATTCGATCCATTTTCTCTAAGGTGTCAGATGCCCACCCAGATTCTACGCCTTGCATAGCAACACGTCTATGCCATCTCTATAAATGTTGGCTGTTTTCTTGTCCGTTTCCAAATTATGGGCGAAATCGTCCTGGTTGAAACAATCTTCTTGTGGATGGTCGACCGACACGACACAAGAACGGGATAATTCTAAATGAACCTACGCGGTTTTCACACAAAGGGCACGTAAATAACAGGAAAATATGTATGTATATACCAGACAGAGAATGTGAAAGACAGACCTTTTAGGTATTTGCCATCATCATGGCATGAGCGCACCAAGTTTTTTTCCCTCCAGACTAGGTGATCGATATGTTCAAATTCGTGCGCCGGTAGACAAATGCCGCGTCGCACTTACGTCCTCGAACGACAGCCTACGACTAGACTTTGGGATTCAAAAACAGACACTTCTTTTCAAACTGTGATCTACCTTGTTCCACAACCGTATCCATACTAGTCTGTGTTCAAAAAGTAACCACAGAAGTTACAATTGGACTGTCAACAGAACACTACAACAAAGTAGTTAGATAAGGGAACTCATATAAATGGGAGGAGTTAAGAATCAGAAGAGGTTTTGTTAGCCCTGATTATGTGTACCCGGTGAGCGGACTGAATCGATCACATGCTTTAAGTCAACATTAGTCTGTTGGCAGACTACTCTCAATTTGTGAACAGTGAGGTTTCACCCTGTGGGTGAAGTCAGTTTGTGCTGAATAGCCGAACAGCAACTCGCAGCTCTCCTACTTTTGTTGGGGATCCTCTAAATGGTATGTCATGAACAGGTTAGGAGACTCCAAGTCGGATTTTCTGAATAAGTAGCTGAAAATCATATGTTAAACCATAAGTGACTGATGGGCATCGTAATCAACTTGCACTTGGACAAGATCAAGAGAAGTCACTCCTTATTTAGCGCAGTTCATGTGACTCAGTGCTGCCCCTGGATTGGCCTGTTCCTTCCTAGATGACTCCCTTAACACACTTGAAAATTAAAAGTACTCACTACTTAAAATTTACACACTATTTTTTTCCTTATTCTACTTACTACTATCAAGTGCACGGAGCTGAGGTGATCACTTGTGGCTAAAGCATTCGAGTTTACGCTTTCCGACTGTGTATGAGTGGAGATCGACGGAGAGTGGATGAAAACCTACCATAAATCGCATCAGTTGTCCTCAGCTCAAGTGCACTTTAAGCAATTTACGGACACGAGACGAGCGCATGGCTAACTGATTTGCCCGCTGCTGACGTACTTCACTAAGGCGAGACATTTCCATGCTATCCATTCGTGGTTGACCAAATCCTACGTGATGGATCCCCAACGTACACAAGCTTTTCAACCTAAACAGATGTGTTTTTCGACTTGAAGAAACCCATCAAAAAGCTGGTGTAAGTGAGGCCACTTCGGAAGCGGTGCGTCCATCACTTACAGCGTCTGACATTTATGGCCGCAAGCGAGCAGTCTGGCAAGAACGATTTTTCAGTGTCCACCAACCTTCCACTTACAAAGACCGGATAATTGGTTCATTGTGGTCCATGTCGACGATCCGCGTAAATAACTGTTGAATAAATGTCAGTCGATTACTTGCTGATTGGCTTTTCAGCATAAAGAACCCACTGATCATTTATCTCCGTCAATTCAGCTGCCCTACCAAATTTTCTTTTTGTCTTAAAAAGCTTACGTGGAACGGGCGGGTATTTCTGGCTTTGATATTAATCACGGCACGACTGAGCGTCCGGTATCCAGTTCTGGTAGATTATTTGACGACAGTGCATGGAATATTGCGTTTTGTTTGTGGAAACAGGTTTCACTGTCGTGCTTGGTACCATATTAATTCTCTTAATTCTCCAACAGTCGCTTGAAATTTCGCGGCCTTTCTCACTAATGGTTTTCAATACCCATTTTAGAATTTTGGTCTCGTCGGTGGGCGCACTCACAGATGGCTGAAAACGGTTGATGATCCTCATCGATGATTATGGGACATTCCTAGAGATGTGTGTTTTCATTCCATAATTTGTGGTCCCACAAGGTCCGCATGTAGAGTAGATACTCACTGAAAGACTATGCCCTAATTTGCTCCACGTAGGCTGAGACTGTCCAGAACAACAGAAAGGTTGAGTGGAAAGCCACATTTAGATGCTACTAGGTCAGTTTTGGCACTTTCAGATGAATACGCATGTAAAGCAAACCCTTCTGGTCATCAGCTACCAAACGCAAACAGTTTGTAATGAATCTGCCTGCTGCGGATTCGTTTCAAAGTAGATGAGAGAGCTGCCAGTTTTAGTCACACATTGTCGTTGATAGTACTAAGCCTGACCATGTAAATACAATGCTTTTCAGATACATGCTTAGATCATGGTTTACCAGTCGTCTGGCATGCAACGCCACTGTAAGCAGACAGGCAGAAAGCCAGGTGCAAAGGATGACGGTGAACAACGTCGAACATCAATGCAGCTGACGTGTCTGTAACTGTAACAACTATTCCAGGTGCGATTAATGGAAATACGTAAATCCAAAGGGTTCCAGGACATAAGTACGGACCTTTTCGGGATAGCATCAGTCTGAACGCTTTTACCAACTCTCAAGTGCTCCTCATAGCTAATAACTAAACAAATGTACACTGAAAAGAACGGAAAAGAGATAGGTCAGGAAACGTAACGTTCGGCTCATTTCTGTTTGAGAATGAAATTTCGACCCAAATCATGTAATCAGTGGGACTTCAGAGAAGTCAGTAAATTCGCTCTGGTGTCCACAATAGCTTAGGTGGTAAAGGAAGCAGGATTCCGGCCGAACATAAAGTGTATATATTGGTCTAACTGACACTATTCGATACGTACTTTTGCTCGCAATTGAAGTCCCGTTCGTTTTCCTCCTTCACCGTGGTGGAAGAGTAAATGCAAGAACACTTCAGATAATCCTTTGGTCAGCATTATGCATATTGTGGGAACTATGGTACGATTCCATCCAGGTAGGCTTGTGACAAGCATTGGTTCTCAAAGCCTATGCGTATGAAGCTGATCTGCTTGCCGTGCTGCGTCTATCTCCATCGCTGCCATGAACAGATCATTCGACAACAGGACCAAAAGAACGTAAATGTGTATAGAGTTCATTCTGTTTCAAGTGACACATCCAGTATTCTCTTGAGCCGACAACACATGCTTATTTCAGAACAGGGGTTTACCAAATATTAATGGACTGGATTTCGTTCAGGTGAAACAATTGAGTAAGCAGTGTGAGCCATACATGTACAGCTGATGAACAGATTTCTATCTTGACTGAGTTTCACATGAGTTAACAAGTCCAGCCTAATTATGATGTAATGTGGAATGTTGGCCTGTCAAAACAAAGTCAGGCTTTTTTCACTTTTCACGCACTGCATCGTCCGGGGACAGAGTGTATGTTTTCTCAGACGTCGACTCGCTTCATTATAAAGTTGGAATGTGAGAATAAGCTGCTGACCGAACGGTTGAATATTCATACTACCAACGAGAGGTCGAGGATTCGAGACTTTCTTGAGATGAGAACTGCCGATGAATCCCAATAGGGGTGAAACAACTGTAAACTACTCTTCCGCTTTTCAGCATAAATAAGCTTCGCTTACAGAACGAAATCTCTGCCTATCACAGTGCAATTTCTCATGCTAACATGGGTAACCGAAGAGTTTTACTGGAATAACGCCACGAAGACTACTTCGTTTTATGCAAAGATGCTGTAAACTGAATGGGCAGATCTCGTGCGTTCTAAATGATAATTTTAGAGTGAGCTCGACCATTCTAAATGAATATACCCTTTGTTACGCGTGTTTCGCTTTTAGGGTGGAGAATTGCGTGAATGTCATATTTCTGGCATTATTGCCCTGATTGTGACCAATATTCTGACAAGTCATTATCGAATTCAAGCTTTGACAATGAAATAATCGAATCTGTCCGCTTGTCGTCTTCGAAATATGGTTGCTCTTTTCCGTATAGTCCTGTGGTCTGCGGCTGCGGTCATTTGAACGCTTTAGGAGGCTAACGTTTCTAGTCATTCTATTATTAACTAAACTTTATGAAGCGCGTAAGCACCGAACTTCAAAAGGCTCAAATTAACGTTAGCCGTCTCGCATCCATCCAGGGTCCGACAACGAATCCTACCACCTGAATTAAAGCTAAGATGTTGATCATCTTAATAAATACTTCCTTAAGTGTATTAAGCTATGGAGGAACTGCGCCTACCTGATGAGCCCCAAGAAGGGCGGAGCCGGTCGTGGACTGTCGAGCAGTCTTCAACAAACTTATGAGTAATGCATTACAAGTATCAATTAAATTCATTTTATCAGCTATAAACCGAGTACAATATGCACAATGGTTTCAACTGCTACAGTTTCCATAAGTGGGATATACAGTCAAGCCTTGGAGGCGAGGGCATATTTGGGAACTGGCTAGCTACCAGTTGAAGGCTGTAGATTTGATACAAGTGCACCACTGAATGCGTTGTTGGGACATTTCGACCGGTGTCATTAACCATTGGTGAGTTGAGTTCCAGGGTCCCCATCCAGGGAGATGGCAGGTGTCGAACCAACTTAGTTTACTGGTTAGTGTTTTCATACTTCGCCGCCAAGTGCTGCGAGGACAAATGCTACCTGTTGGTTGCCCAAGTCAAACAAAAGAGCTTGGTTGAGGTACCCCACATTGGGCCTTTGACTAAAATGTCTGTCCCACAAGGCAGTGGGAGGATATAGGGTCTTGTTAGAGGGTCCTGCCCCTAGCCTCTAACTCAAAAGGCTGGACCGCGAGACAGCGGTTGTTAGGGTTTTCTTGAGGGACCCTCCCCGGAGCCAATGACTCAATAGTCTGACCTACTTGGCTGTAGGGGGCCTGGTCCGAGGACGTAGGGATTAAAGCATCAATCATAATATAGCTGCGCACAGCAGCTACCTTTTGATCAGTACCAAACTATGGTTTTAAAATTATTTCGACCGCAGTGAATAATGCGCTGGCGGCCATGGTCAACCTTTGTGCGATCGGAGTGTGCCTTTTCTAACCGATCCTTCCTCGGGAGGAGTCACCATCGCTGCTTCCATAAATATGGACATGCTGGTCACGCGGGGAGACGTCCTATTGCAGTGGACTGTACGACTTTAACTCCAGACCGCCTCTTAATGTGATTATTCGCAGTATGGCGACTCGTTGTTCTTCGTCTTGTTGCGCCCCGCCGGTCTTCCTAGCATGGCTGGACCTTTAGGTTCCAAGTCCCAACCAGTATATCGCGCAGGATCACTGCACCACGAAAGTCCGACAACCACGACGAAGTGACAGCTTGAAGTTGGGTGTTGAAAAACCACTTAGCTACCTCCCTGTTTGTGGTAACACTGCGTAAAAATACAACGAAGATCGTTTTGTAGGGTCAATCTGGAGTAACATGCGTCCATTTATTTGCTATCCTGGCCTGAAAAAACTTTTGGTTGAGAATCAAGTAGAACCAACTATTTTTGCTAACTATCCAGTGATTTGGGAAGCAGTAATATGCCCGGGTCGGTGCGCGCCATAGTCAACTTTGGGTTTGTTGGCCAACTCGAATGAAGTTCGAACACACCTTGCACCAATTACGGCCGAAACAGAAATCTTCCCCTAGACGTATGCTTTTACTTGTGTTTTAAAATGTTTATGCTGTTTGAAAAAACTACAGGTTTGACTTCATAGCTGGTGCGGAGCGAACGAAAAATTTGCTGCTTTTCAGACTGTGTTCTGTTTCATTTATCCAGTCTCTGTCTATGCAGTACCTGACTAAATTTTGTCAGAACCTATCAAACCTATCTGAACCTACCATTAGAAAACCTATCAACCCAAGTAAATGGATTATCTGAAATATAAAGTGGGAATCTTGGAAGATGCTACTAGGTGGTACATTTTACCCATTGATTGACATACATAGAGCATGTATAATAATCATACCTACTCAGTTGTCTGAAGAAAATGATATGAGACACTTCTGTATTTTCCCAAAATAATTCGAGGGAGTTTTGTGGCCACATGAATGAGAGCACGATGATCTTCTGTGTAATCCGTTGTGATAAGTGAAGCGGATATGATGTCAGTTCCGTCCTCATGGGCGTGTCTTTGAAGAAGTGGTGCTTTCCAGAGATAGCAGCGACTGAATTTCAAGGTTAGTTTCACTGGACAGTAAGGATGGTCCTCAAGAGAGTATTGTACGTTGTACAATACTGAGAATTACAACATTCAAACCCTCAGGTTCCCGTGACAGGTAATGGCGGTTCTCTTGAAATCCTGTGGCAGACAGACCAGTTAACGCGGTCGAAACAATGCATGGGAAAGATATGGAGTGTCAACGAGAGTTTGCGACAAGTTAAAACAGAAGTCTTTCAGTCCATGGTACTGGCACTTTGAATGGCCCTTTGGGGGCTGAACTGTCCATGATTCGAACCAAGCCCTATTATCTCAACTGCTCATATCGGGGCTTGGGCAACCTGGAGTATCTCTCCTCTCGTAATTCTTCCTGGTTGCATGGAAGGTAGACAGTGAAAGGTGTCAGAGCCGAATGCTTATGTATTTCTGGACAAAAATTCCTTTTGGGTCCGCCAGCCTTCAGATGACATTCTAGTAAGTTTCGTTTGAACTTAAATTGAACTGTGCTACTTGTTTAAAATGACACATCAATCCAATGCCAAGGTGATAACTGATGGAAATATCGTTATTCTGCTTCATATGACATGGGTTCTGAAGTATAGACGAGTTTGAATAAGTGTTCCAACGGACTCTCTCATCTATCCAAGCTTCATATGACAGTGTAGTCTGCTTCACATATGTGGAAGAATTCACCTTTTCCAAGCAAGTCGAAACTGCAAAACAGTCGGTTACTTGTACCACACTTTGCCAAACACCAATGTAAGTTATCCTTTGTGTAAAATAAAAAACCGTTCAGCTGTAGCACCCTCTCGGTGCCTAGCTGCCATGCCATCCGAAGGAAGCACGAGGGCTGGGATACTGCCAGGTTGCCCAAGCCCATACAGGGAAAGTCGAGGGGCAGAGGTCTGTTTCGAACCACAGACTTCCCGGTCAGTAAACTGGCGCTCTAACTACTCAGCCATCTCGTCATCTCTCGTGTACCGTACTTCTGTTTGTTTTCGTTATAACTACAAAACCCGAACAGAACTTTATTCAACTGCATGCAACAAAGTCATCTGTGTATTAGGTACTAGTTTACATCTGTTCCACTGACTCAATGCTACCGTTTTATCGTTTCATCATCAGCTTTCTTGCATGGTTTGGCGTGTATGTTTTTGTTTGAAAACTGGTAGGAAACTGTGAAACGTTTCTGTCATCATTCCTTAGTGTCCACTCCATATATGCTAAGAATCAGTTGTCCGGTCTTAGACCTGTGTCGTCCAAACGACAATGCCAACGTGAGGGCTAGTTTCTACGCTCCCGTAGGTGCCTGTTCTTTGATGGAACACAGTTAAGCTCGTCCCAAGGTTTTCCGAAGTATAGCATGAGCAAATCTAACAACAGAATTGGGAAAGAACACAGTCAGCTAATGTATAGGTGAAAAAAACGAACTACATTCTTTCCAACGCCAGGTCTGTGTGAGGTCGCACACCACAGAAAACAGGCTATGTGGAATCTTTCGTACTGCCCCGGGATTCTGCATCAGAGAAACTGAATTTGTTCGCATTACGTAGTGATATAAGCAGACTTCAGATTTTGTCTGCCTCAAAATATTTATTTGGAATTAATGTGCCATCAGCCAATTACACATTAACTGCACACCAATTAGTCTGAAATGATCGCGAATTAGATTTAATCACATCGTGTATGGCCTGTTCAACTTAAAATAAAACAATTCAAGTTAGACGTTCTAGACCGTGGTTAAACCTGGACTGCGATTAGCTCGCCTGCTGTGAGACTGACTGATCCAAACAGCCAGTTTTAAAACTCGAGTATAAATTTGTATGAATGAATTTTCTTGACCAGATTTTATAGTTTTGCGGATGTAGTTCGTTTATTAATTTATACATTAGCGGACTCTGCTCTTTCCCATTTCTGTCGCATACGCAGTGCATACACACAGAATTGCAAAAGGCGGGCTTAAGTTTGAAATGATTTCAAATAAGTACAACTGTAATCAGCACTCCGTGTCATAATTGCGAGCACCAAATATTTCTGGACGCCCTTGTCAAAGAACACAAAAGCGAGCCTCAAACAAAGTCATCCAGGATCACAACACATTCCATCTTTCTTTTTTTAAATCTAGCGCTTCTGTCTGCACTGAAGCTTTCGGATTCCAATTGTTTTCTTTCAAAACTGTTAGACAAGCAATTTAATACTCTCATAACAGCCCCTTAAGATTGATGTGCTTATATTTCTTTGATACTGTCTTTAGAACCTCCACAGTTGCAGCTGTTTAGAATAGCCATATATATA
>NW_008751881.1:494389-545890 GCF_000715545.1 Opisthorchis viverrini | reverse complement strand
GTTTCTTTCAATAAACCTATCTAATATAAGTAATAGTAACGTCAAAAGGTACATGAACTCCACGTACCTGGGCTTCTTAAACGTCGTTCGGCTGCAACACCATTTCGGTGCCCAGCTTCAATCCACCCAAGGAACGTACGAGGGTTTAGGTACTGCCCGGTTACCCAAGCCTAGACAGGAGTGGTCGAGATATTGCGGTTGGTTTGGGGGCATGGAAATCCCGGTCGCCAAGTTCGTTAAGCAGCCACCGATCTTCCTCTTAATCATCTGGGATGTTTTGGTTTTTCTTCTCTGTGCCGCGGACTGTTTTTAACTACCTTTTCAGTTTTAACTAAGAGAATTCCACCTGATCAATCGAGCAGTTCATATGCCGATTCACACTTGCTCCACAATGTTCGCACACACCAAACCGGTACTGAATCCTGTTTGGTAACACCGTTCACACATATGAAGACATATTCTAGGTTTAGTACTGGTTCACACAAACCAACAAGTATTGTTTCTGCTCCCCTCTATCTGACGACATGTAGTAAAGTGACATTGTTTTTCCAATTCTATGTAAAGGGAATTAGCTGATCCCGTTACAGACTTGGCTCCTCCACAAAGCCTATGGACAACAGAACATTTCTATAAAAACAGGATGGGGAAAGAAATTGATAGCAGCTTAGCTCAACGAATTTCAAAACATTTCTTTTTACCGTAATTTGCCTCTGTTAGCAAAGTCAACTTCATCCCACTACATTTCCCGGAACCTTTACGGCCACCTGTAAGACCTCAATGTGATTACGCTGAACACATACGAGGTGGAAGCTTTTTCAGTTGAAAGTTCCTAAGCTCATGTTCACAAATGTGTATTTTCAATTAAAGTTTATTTGAGCTACGCTTAGTAATATCACGTATGAAATTCAGCTTTTTAATGGGACATAGTATGTGTCCTTTCTTAGGTATGCACTCCTTTGTTCTGTCAATTTCCAAACGCTAAGGATAGTGAGAATATTACAGTCGTACTCCAACCAGTTTACCTTGGCCGAACAATTGAAGCCAACAGCTGCTGTTTGATTCATTTTCCTTGCCGCTCAAGAGTAGCAAAGTCTAACCATGTTACATGCGAGTAGTCGAAGAATTTGTTCAATCTGTGTCGATATTATACCTGTTAAAGCAGTCCTCCTCCTCTCCTGCTATGATCATTTCTGCTATTCCGTAACAATCTTAGAACTCGGGATGTGAACCGGGGTACATGACGTTCCAGGAAGGACGTCCCCGAGTTATCTCGCCGTGACAATCGAAAAGGCTGGTACTTGAGCGATGTGTGGGGTTTTTCCGACTCTTCATATGATAGTTTAATAAACGACTTGGCTTTACCTGATTAGGTTGAAATAGCTAAAGCGAAGCTCACAGAATACAGGAAAGATTTCTTGTTTAGACCAACAAACACTGACCTTAACTAGTCACTAAACGTTATGTCACCACGACTGAAAGCAGGTTCACACATCCAGTTTTTGACATATCATGGAATGTGAAATGACTATTCTCGCCACGTTCTGTCTGGGCAACGTGGTACTTTCCATACATTTTACACTCGAATAGTTGTATTGGTAAGATTTGAACATGAAAGGTTCTCGGGAACTAGCGCCAATTAATGCTCAGAACCTAATAATAACACAGATACCGGGAGTCGTCAGAACAAATGCTTCAGAGTTTGCTTCCTGTGGAGTCAAATGGCTGTCTAAAATTGGGTCACTGGCGCCAATTAATGCTCAGAACCTAATCATAACACAGATACCGGGAGTCGTCGGAACAAATGTTTCAGATTTTGCTTCCTGTGGAGTCAAACGGCTGTCTAAAATTGGGTCACTAATAAACGCTTTCTCACCTTTTAGCAGTAAACAGTCGAAGGTAAATCTCGAACTCTGCAACAGTGGGAAATTTCATTAGCCATTTTCTCATGGGTTCGCTCTGTTTATCTTTTGTGGTACTTTCCAAACAAAGCAACTCCTCAACCACTCGCACGAAACAACATGATTGTAATACCAAACGGGTATTATTTTAAAGAAACAATACCAGGAAAATTTTTGTTAGTTTTCAGGTCAGCGTCAAACAGACCTGTATCGAACAGAATTTAACGAGTGCCTCGATAACGGTGATAGTTTAGGACGAACCCCAAGATCTGGAGAATTCTTCTTCCCTTAGAAGCAGAAGCTGAAAGCTCTTCTGTCAAATTCCTCGAGCTGCAAGCGTAGGCAAATCCTCATAAAAACAGCCGGGAAAACGAACTGTGCACATGGAAAATAAAAGTATGAGAATGCTGGAGACATCCACTTAGTGTTCCAATCATCCTCTTTTGTTCTACATGGGCTAATAGTACCTTAACAGCATGGGCGTTGGTTTGTTCTCGGAGATGGGCAATTTGGTTGCAGAAGCCTCATCACCAGTGGAGGTGACATCTTCATTGCCTGTAGAGCAGAGATTGGAAGTGCGCATCCAACTTACACTAGGACGTTGTGCATACAAATGCCGGAGTCCTCGCTAATAATAACGTGCATAACATGCACAAACGGGACTGAAGAACCTGTCTGTCCTGCGTCAGGAAGTTGGCCCAGTCTGCTAGTCATACTGTGGAGGAATAAAACAAATGTTTATGCTGAAGCTGACGTTATTTACGGATGAAAACCTGTGTGATGCTGACGCTGCAAAGTAGGTTGTACTCTCGAGGAATACACTCATTTGCAAATCAACTCGGTCTTCACAAGAGACTCAACTGAATCTCTCGTTTATGATATTCTACAACTCAATGTGCTGCACACAGACCGCCTCATGATTCATTTGGCACGATATTCGAGATATCAAAGTATATTTTCCTAAAGGAAACTACTCACAAGGTTGCTGAAAACTCTTCAACAGCCCACGACCGGTTTCGCCCTTCTTGGGGCTCATCAGGTAGGCGTGGCCCCCGAGTTTCCGCCAACCTCATGTTCTACTTGGACCTGAATTGGACTGCTTTTGAGAAATACACTCATTTGCAAATCAATTTGGTTCAAGTAGAACATGAGGTTGGCGGAAACTCGGGGACTGCGCCTACCTGATGAGCCCCAAGAAGGGCGAAACCGGTCGTGGGCTGTTGAAGAGTTTTCAGCAACCTTGTGAGTAGTTTTCTTTAGGTTGTACTCTGTTTATGAATTATCAGGCTCTGTCGGAACAGAGATTCTCTAAAGAGCAGGTTCACCGACTAACACTTAGTTTATGGATGTTTGAAGCGTATCTCAGTGTACGACAACCGTGTCTGCTCCTTAGGCAAATGGAGGGCTGCTAATTTGAAACGAATGAAAGGTGACCTAATGCCGAGCAGTAACTGGACAGATGTGCGCATTCACAGACCACAAAGTAAGTGATGATGTGCCGATGGTGTTTTATATCGTATTATGTTGTACTACTAGACAAATTAAGAGAAGTTTATTGAATGAATAAGGAAGTGACCAGTACACCTTGCATACCGCCACTTCGTAGTCGGACTAGCCAAAACTCGGTTTTATGTGCGCTCAGCTTTTCAGATTCTGGAGCATTTTGGAATATAGAATCGTATTCAGACATGATGGTCATATGCATACATATTATAGTTCTTCCAAAATGTATGCAAATTCTTCCTGATCGTATCCCCTAACAACGTAGGGCTTCTTCTGCCGAGTCTGTCCGCTATAGTTCATTATGTTCTTTGCTGGGCCAGTCCGTACTCATGATTGTGTGGTAGTTAGGCTCCAGGGTTATTTTCCATAAAGCCCCGCCCACCAATGCAAAAAGTGCATGTGCGAAAAGTTAAGTCCGGCCACTGTTTACCAGCTCCAATTTAATGTATGCACACAACCATGATCTATTTTTGATGAAAACAATTCCTTATCCGCATCTGGACTCATTTTGTGCAAAAATTTTCTCCGTTTGGACGTAAAAACTTAAATGAACTTTCTGACGCTTTCAACTCTCGTTCATGACAAGGAGACGGCAATGCGCATTTCGCAAAGCCACGAGGTGATCCATCAGCAATGTTTATGCAACACTGGCCACCAAATGGCGCTTTCAACCGTTCCTGACAGGTGGGGGTGTAATGCCCGACAGTGTTGGCAAGAAATCGGTCTTCGAAAGGGAACTTCGCTGGAGCGGTCTAGGATGGCGTTTAGGACAGTAATTCTATTCAGTTATTGCTGGTCCAGAAATTTGACAAAACTCAAATTCTGCTCACACACCACTGTTGACTGGAAGAACTTCCTTGGCGAAGTTTGCACCTGGCGGCTTTCGTAGACACCAACAGTTATCGGCGGTACCGAAAAACGGACCTTTTCATGCAAATTATTTGAGACATGTCAAAGCACAAATTTCATATCCTCTTTTTTATAGTCGTTTTTGGGTGGCGGTGGTTAATTTTTTGGCGATATTGAGGACTCTGTTGATATTGAAGAGCAGGAGAACGAGGAGGGAGGAGGGTTCACAAAGATTTCATAGAGAAAATGAAGCCTAGTAGGTAATCATTTTCCTGAAACTGTCTTAGTAGTCTCAACCAGTGACTGTGGTGTGGTTTCCTCCTTAAAATTCTATCCAGGTTCACGGTTTTACGCAGTGCATCCTGAATAGATCTGACCATGGACTGAAAACATTCTGGATGTCATATCATGTTCCATAGTGAGTAGTTCGGGACAACAGGCCCGTATCATACTTTGTCAATGAAAAATCCAAGGTTAAAAGTTTATTGCACTATCTCAAACTGGTACTTGGTAGATAATGCTCGACCCGACCAACATAACTACCAGTTAACAGAGTCAGACACACAGAAGGCTGGATAGGGTAACGTCAGGCCCGTGAGTCAAAATCTCAGTGATTGTTGCAATGGTTGTACACATCGGATAGCAAGCCCGGTCAGTCTACTCATCTAATCAAGGCACAGTCTGAGGTATGAAGTGGTTAATCAGTGGAAATTAGGGATGCATTCGCTTACGGTAAGAGACAGGAGGAGTTATCTGAACGGGCAAGTGTAAGTTTCCACACCCTTTAGCCAAAACAGATGATGGTTCCAGTACTCAAAGGAAGTGAATTCCTGTTAATAATCCTGACGAGCCCCTAGCGCGCCAATCAATATATCATTCTGTTATCGCGGTTTCCTCACTGTACGGATGATGTTGAAGTCATTGCTTTAAATCTTGCATTCCGTTGGCAACGCTAAACAAATAGGTGAACAAAAGATCACATCGTATCCTCACATAGGATTCTCTCTCGCCATCAAAATCACCTCATAATGTATGATTACTTCATGGAAAGCCAGCTTACAGTCGTTATATTGTAATCTGCGCAATCTGGCAGCTTCCGAACACCTGGCTAATTTACATTCCCTACTGGTATTGACAACCACAAATGAAAGTGAACCGTCCGGACTGAAATCCCCGTGGACAATGTCATCATTGGTTATGAACATTATACGCCTACCTTTCCACAGCCGCCCCTCTGGAGTAAATGAGGTTAGTAGAAGTTGCAACTTGCCCTAATGAGATGCCTACTACTGCTAGCAAACAGTACGACATTTTACCCGAAAAGGTCACAAATCCGACGGAAGTTTCTGATAATTTGCAAAATCAGAAGTTCATTGGACATTAGTGGAGTAAATTCGTCACCGTCAGGGCGGAGACTGTAATGTGTTTGAGCTTTTTGGGTCTATTTGCACCTTTTAAAATAATCTAAGGCCGTCGTTTGAAACTTTGGTTAAAATAAAACAGAACAGAATCAAACAGATGTGTGTACGCTCGATATGCTTGAACATGTACAAGCCAAAAATATACATTACACCCCGGGATACTGCAGTGTAGGTGTTTCCATCTTGTTCGCATTTCAGTGCTGCACTGAAGATGCACTTTTAGCAAATCCAGCGCTATGTTTTGTGACTGACGAACACAAACTGCAAATACGTTTTAACTGCCTAATTACGCCCACACACTGTATTCCCCAAAATGCCTAGCCGAAAGTCGTGGGCACAGGGTCGGACATCAAGATGCACTAGAAAATCCAGTGCCGTTTTCCGTGACTGGCGAAGGCGAGCTACTACATGTAACTTTCAACCTTCTTCTTACGCCCACACATTATGCACCGCAAAACGTCTAACCGAAAATCGTGGGTACAGTGTCGGACACCGACCTCCTCTAAAAATATATTGCTATTCTTTTTTTCGAAATCCAAAGGGGATAACATGGTTCGTACCTGATGATTAGTTAACAGTCTAAACCTGTAGGAGCTTAACTTATGAAAAAATAAGAAATACCTACAAATACCACATTTAGAGGAATCCGACATTTCAAACATGACAATCTTTTTTTTACACCCAGGCACTATTTATCAAAGTTCACAGCATAGAAACCATTGGATTTGGTATGAATTTCTGTTATCTCACTCGCATTTTATCTACCTGCCTGCCTGGACACTTGGGGATCTTATCTTGATATATACAAAGAATATCAAATTTTACTTCCAGAGCAGAAACTTCAAGCAAATCAATGGGGTTGTCATGGAAAATTCTGTAGGGTTGACATCGGCCGGAATATTCTTGGAAAAAATCGAACTGTTGGCAGTCTTAAATGGTCGTTATGCAGGCGAATTTTAGACAAACTGTTACTGTTCATTTTTTTCATCATGTTTTACTCACTTTACTAGAGCATTTGGTCTACCAAAATGACAATCAAATGTAGATATTACATATTTGAACTGCAAGGAATTCGGATGGCTAAATGTTTCAGTCAATGCATTCGGAGCTCACGAGATCAGAATCCTCGATCTATAAGCATTTTCCCACTCAGTACGCACGACCCCTGATCCGTGTTTTGCACTACAAGACTTGAATATAACTTGTGACAAACCTTTAAGACCACACAACTGCCGGTGGCAACTTACATTAGGACCATGCTATTGAGACTACCAAGCACCACCCCAGTTATTTTGACAGGTCATTGCCTGTGTCAGCTGACCAGCATTTGCGGTGAAACGTATACTAATGCTTCTGACACAATACCTGAACTAGGGCACAAGAGAATCTGCCCAATCAGATTCTGGAGTCTTCAATCGACTCGCAGTCTGTAGCCAATGAAATCGATTCCAAGGTGATACCATCAGTCACGAGATGTTTGGCCCAGACAAGGCACAAGGCTGAGCTTCATTGATCGTTCGAAGTCTTTAATGGATGTATCGAATCAAAGCCATTCAAGTTTCTTTAAATATTGGTGGTTGATAATGGGGCTGTCGACCTGCTCGCCGAGCCTCGTAACTGAATTGCAAACGTTTGCTCATCACCCGAAGAAACACCATCAATGCGCAGTTAGATGGATACTTCCTTTCTTCGCATTGGCGACTAAGCACTTTTTAATGATTACCTTCAACTTCTAACGTCAGTGGCTGTTCATAATTCAAATCGTACACGGCGTTTGATTAGTCCGTTCCCGGTCTGTGTTGCGCCATGGTCATCCTTTCTTGCGTTTGGTCGATACATTAGATACCATCCCATTTGTTTATTCTATCCCTGCACCGACTGATTCGTTTGAGATTTGTGTTACGTTATGACCTGCCTTCCTGTTGTTCCGGAAGCATTATTGATCAATTGGCGCACTTTTACGCAAAAAGACATGAGGGCAATGTCGAGGCTACTCTGGTTTCATTGTCTGAATCACTCGAAAAAGACGTTTGTTGTGCCTTACCTGAATCCTGTCACCTTTCTGATTTTGCTACATTTTAGATGTATACGGTTGCAGAGTGCGGACTCTTATCGTCCCGCGACCACTTTGTTCTCCGTGCAATACTCACACGGATCGAACAAGCACATTGTTCTATACGGACTATCTTTGGTAGCATTGGCAAAGGTGTTCGTGGACCCATGACGAGTTCAATCAACCAATATGTTTGGCTACCTACATTCCACAACATTGCTAACAACCAATATGTTTTCAAAAGGCTTCACTATCGTCCCGACAACTTACTCGTGGACCCATGACGAGTTCAATCAACCAGTATGTTTTTAAAAGGCGTCACTATCGTCCCGACAACTTAGTCTGCCCATGGCACACTAAAGTGTGCATGAGCTCTGTCCAGTTCTCTGCCCATGGCACACTAAAGTGTGCATGAGCTCTTGTCCAGTTTCCCAAATCATTTTGTGTGACGATGAAAGATCTGGTCTGCGAGACGGTTAGGCACAGATAACCGTCAATCGTATTGCACTTAGTGAGTCAGACGTCAAATACTAGGCGCCTAAACGTACGAAAGAAGCGAGGACTTGGTATTACAACCAAGTGACCAGTAATGCCGGATAAGTGTTGCACATGGCTGATACGTCAGCTTGTCCAGACGGGTAGAAAGCAGCGTTGGGATGTCAGTGTGATGCTGCCGATTGGATGGGCGCTTGTCTTACCGTAGTATAATTGTTCATAGCAAACATCCTGTGCAGTCGCCCATCTATCAATGTTGAAAAAATCGAAATTTGAAACCATTTTTTAAACCAAGGAAGATAAACCGAAATACTGTGTTGGTAGGATGTTCAAAACAGATGGTCCAGTGGTTCCTCAAATTCCTGCTCCCTACCACTTACTTCAACACACTTAAAGCCTGGACACCGACGTAACGGGCTACCAAACTCAGACTGTCCCATTGATAGAACCTGCCCAATCAGGCTGGCATGGTTGGTGTTGGTGAGTAAGACTATCATTCTAAAGTAGTTGACACCGGTGAAGATTAACTGGGTGATGATCTCTAATTCATCGCAACCGTCAACATTACCAGTCATAGAATCCAGTGTGACAATACACTCATGCCTCGCTTGATATCACTACTATCTCAATTTATTTCGCTACGGCTAGGAGTCGCTCGGTTCAGTCTGATCGCAATCCCGGACATGAGCCACAGGCCAAGAAGGGCCACTTCCGCCGCTAAGCCCACCCTCAAACCAGTCATATTCGGCTTACATGGTAGGACTGACTGCACCGCACATGCTCGAGTTGGGACGGGTCAGCCTATGCAAAGGTGGAGACAGTGCTGCCAAGCCTCTGAGCACGTGCTTGATACGTGAGTGACTCTTAAGGGCAAGGTAGCTCAGTGCTTAAGGCACCAACTTACTGTAGTCTGAAGCCAGCCTCGGCATCTTGACTGCCGCTAGGCCATCTGCCAGTGTCTCATCCCTCGTATTTCCTTCGGGTGGCATGTTGGCTAGGCCCCGGAAGGGTGTCACACAGGAACGATTGTCATGATTATCACTCTGTGTTATTATGGCGGGCCACCGCAGAACAGGTTTAAAAAAGCGGACTTGTCGAACCTCATGCTGTCCTGAAAATGGGCAATTCGTCAGCACAACGGCCACGCATCTCTCTCACGTTCATATGTACGGTTAATCCGTACATCGTCTCGTCCTATGCAGAGAAAATCCCCACTGCGTGCAGCCGAAACGCTTCAGTGTGCGTGCCACCAAAGGAACCGGACGCCAACAAATGAACCGATGACAAATACCTCCAATGTGTGCATTGAAGAACGGTGTTGAACCCACATTCTCATCCTGCAGTGCATATAGTGTTCAGCCTCACTATTTGGAGGTTTTTCGCCTAGCCCGATGAATCTACGATCCGGTTTGTGTGAAACATTATACAGAATATTTGGCCATAGTACCACGTTGCCACGATCGCTTACCCCACCAGCAGTTTCAAAACTTGTCTCGTTGCTGATCGCACTTCGTCCAAAACTATATATCGGAACGAAGCGCAGCCATCGTAACCGTGCTATCCACACAACACTACTCTCCATAACTGGTCATCCAGTACCACATGGAGTGCTCTTGTCTCTCTTGTCTTGAGTCTTACTAGCCTCAGCCACGGCTATGGATGCATCAACTTCATCTCACAACACTCATAGACATTATCATTCGTGTTACTTGTTTTGCGTCACCCGGTTACCAGCACAGCGGACGAATACTGTTCGAGTTTCGCAAGCCTACACGCAGCTGTTATGCCGTCCGGAGAACACTCACAATCGCTTGACCTATTCCAATAGGCCTTGCCACAGTGGACCTGGAGCAGCAACTCATTTATGGGCTAGTGAGAATTGAGCACACAACGCCACTAGACAACCTAATATCTTTCGGATTCTTTATAGGCGTGCACTGGTGCGGTCTACGCATCGGTGATTTTCGCTAAAAAGTACGGCGAATTAACAGACTGATCGTACGGCTAAAAGGGACATTGCGAGTGCAAATATAAACAGGCTGTGAAGCACGGAATGGCAAGTAGTTTGGAACTACGCAATGGCTGTGGATGACTGGCTCTATACAAGTTTGGCACGCAAGGGTTGCGTGAGATTGGATCACAGTAAACTGTAGTTCGAGGAGGTCCAGTTTTTTGTAGATGTTAACGCCTAAGTGCTGAATGGAGGAAATTTGCGAACAGGGGATGGAGAAAATCAACGAGAACTTGTGATGCGACCCATCAGGTTGGGTTGAATTCACTGCATTCCCGTTCTTCTAACGATAGGCCATTCACAGGTGATTCGGTTTGGATTGCTGAAGCATTAGATTGCGGATTGTTCACGTTCATCATGTTCAGTTAATCGATGTATCTGATCGCGTCAATAGGTGGCGAATTTCAGCACAATTTTCGAAGCCTGAACTTCCCTCTAAAGCCTTAGTTAAATGACAAACTGCCTTATGGTGTGTGTTAGCGGTTTGTATGGCAACCATTCATCTGACGCTGTTTTGAAACAAAGGACGAGTGCAAGACGAGTACAGTAGATCTCATCCGCTTAGTGACACCGTATGGTCTGGACTATGATCTCTAGATGGATGACGTTAAGTGTCCCAGAATATGAAACCTGTTAGTAATAGAAGCGCATTCTAGCCAGGCTCTGTAAGTTAACGAAATCCAGAGGAATGAACGTCCAATGAAAGAAAATCCCCTAAAGAAGCATCTTTTCATGTTGGAATATGATCGTTTGTTGTGAGTTTTGTGCCGAATGAATAAACGCACGTAACTTCAGTGAAACGACCAGCCTTTATGCGATCAGCGCTGATTGTTTTGTTCGTTTTGTAGCCCAATATTCGAGGCATATTAAGTAAGTGAACACAGCAAATACAGGCCATTCTCTTGTGTGATTTCATTTTTAGCGATAGGATGCGTAGCTGTTTTAGGTAGGTACATTAAGACACTGAAACATTCAATATCGCGACCCGTCATCGTCGTTAGACAGGTGGGGACAGTTCAGTTGCCCACACCTCTCATACCATAAAAAGTTGGCTCCTATTCTGCCGCGTTATATCTCACTAGCCTTGTTTTACTGGTTTTGATCTCCGGGCCCTTTCCACCACCACCACGCCAATATTTGTGCTCCAGATCAGTTGATGGCTTCTCCGAATGACGGTTTATGAAGCGGCATTCATCAAAAGTTCAGCAAAATGAGTGGAGGAAAAGGTTCAGGAAATATCATTGAAATCTCTCCCGATGAGGAGTGGTTCTATGATTTTTCTTCTTTCTTCCAGCTTTCACTTTTGGTATTTTTATAACCAGTTGATCAAAATAATACTTCAATTAGGTTCACAAGCGATCCAGTTGTATTTATTGGGAGTACAGTAGTGGTTGACCGCAAACATGTCGCGGGGTTCATGCTCGTCCGGTGTGACACTGCCTCATGCTACGCTCGATCGGATGAAAGTTCGGCAGAACTTTCTATGCAAAGACCAGAAATGCATTCCATGTCGCCTATTCCGCTAGAAATTCTAAACAGTCAAATTAAACTGTTTGACAAGCGAAGCAAACTGAATTTGCTCAGCCGTGTGGGAAACCCCACATCAAATGGGTATCACAGGAAACCTGCACTGTATGCTGATGGCTAATATGATTAACTTAGATCAGTTCCCTACCCTAGTCGGGTATTCTTATGACGTCAGGGAAAGTTCCGTGAAACTCTTGTCTGTAGCCTGAAGTCACAGTGACACCCTGAACACGAACAAACATGACAGACTAAAGACTAGTTTTAGTGCATTTCTGTGGAGACCATTGCAAGTAAGGCGGATGGCGAGACAGAAGTGACGAATGAACCGTGTGTAGTGCAGTCATAGCTGTGACTAAGGCAGGTGAGATTCCAGGCAACGGTGGCATACGACAGTGCCCAGATGGCATTTGAGGGCCGGATACAGACAGTGTTGTGTGGGTAGCACGATTACAATGATTGCGTTTTGGTTCGATAGAATTGTCGACGAAGTGCAGCCGGTAATGAAAAGGCACGTTTTGGAACTTCTTATGGGGGCGCGTCACTAAGGCCAAATATTTGGTGTTGTGTTTCATAAAAACCAGATTGGAGATTCTAAAGAAATATGTGGGAAACCTACGAATAGTGAGGAATCGGACGTCATGCACTGCGGGATGAGAATGTGCTGGCAGAAGGCCACGCTTCATTGCACAATCTGAAGGTGTTTGTCGCCGAGTCATTTATTGGCTTCCCGTATCCCTAATGGTACCTGCGCTGCGGTGCTTCAGGTGTTCGAGCTAGAGTTTTTTTTGGCATAAAAAGCGACGGTGAGTTACCACAGCAACCGAGTTTATAGCTGTGACGGTGGGGTGTGGTCGTTGCGTTGACGCGCTACCCATTTTCACGATAGACTGCCAGACTGGTGAGTCCGGTTTCTTCACCTAGCTCTGCACCGACGGACGAATCAAGCCTCTGCTCAGAGGCTTGCGCGGGTTGGCCTCTCCCGGCCTGAGCACTCGGCGCAGACAAGGCGGATCATGACTACCGTGTAAACTGAACACCTCGGGTGTGAGGGCGAGACTTGCGGCGCGCTGGTCTACCTCGACCTCCACTGCATACTCTAGGTTGGAATCACACTGAGCTGAGCTGATTCAGCGCGCCGTGGTTACAGTAGTCAAGGTACGTGTTTTTTTGACGGAACCTTGACTACTGTGTTCCATCAAGACAGTATAGTGCGATATCTCAAGTATTGTAGCAACCGCAACATGAGGTGACCTTTGTGCAGCACATTTATTTGAAGAGCATCTGCGCATGAGATCTGTAGGAACTGGGAGGGATGTAGATAACGAGTGAGACTTCCATTCTATTAACTCTAGCATAGGTGGAGGTGTTTCTATGTAACTCTTATGTTTTTCCTGCATAAACCGAGTTTGACGTTTTTTCGCTCCATATTCAATCACCGTGAGCAAACTTAACTTGGACTTGCTGACCTAACCTCGCATTTGATGCGTGCTTGTGTATATCCGTTGTTTTCAGCCCTACTTAAGGCGGATTTTGAAGCTCCTAAATCAGCTTGGTAGGCTACTAGAGAAAGAAAAGAAAAGAAAGAGTAGGGATCGTTCAGCTGTAAAACCCATTCGGTGCCTAGCTGCCATGCAACCTGAAGGAAGCACGAGGGCTGGGATACTGCCAGATTGCCCAAGCCTAGACAGGGGAAGTCGAGTGCAGGGGTCGGGCATGAACCAGGAACCTCCCGGTCAGTAAGTCAGCGTTCTAACCGATGATCCGTCTCACCCCTGGTAGATCACTATTTTTGATCACAGTGGTGTATGAGAGTCGTTTTCCTACAGTTCATATCAGAAATCAGGGTAGTAGAGCGGGACACTGAGTCAAATTGTCAGCTGGACCAAATGCAATCATTGTGGTATACTTTTAGGCTTGTGTGCGAATGCAGGTGGACTACAGCTGAAACAATGTCATGATACGCCCTCAGGCTCTTGAAAGCCCTTTTAGCAGAGTTCGTTGACAAGAACAGCTGTGGTGGGAATTCATGTGTTTCTGCAGGCATTGACTGCCTCGTTGGGTTAGACAGCTGGTGACTTTCTCCGTTCTAAGCGCACGAAGGTAGATAGTTTGATACACTTATTCAGCAGTGTATTGCAGTTTATTTCTAATTCCACGAGAGTATTCAGCGTACGAATCTCAAGCAGGGGGTGTTATTCATCCGGTGTCAGTGGCCTTAGAACACCCGAACCAAACCCTTCTGCCAAATTTCAGAACCTGAATCACTGTGCCGTCTGTCGCACTGGAAACCCGTTTTGAGCATTCCATGGCAATTCAGTGCAATGAAGGCAACTTCCGTAGAGGATTTAATGTTTGTCTGAACGTGACCAAGTTAGGCAAGCCTACACCTTCTGATCCCAACTCCACCGTAGCGCTTTTTGGTATTGTCTCATACCCTAGCACTCTATGTAAAAAACTAACTGCGTGTGAATCCACATGCCTCCGATACGTTGTTACGATCTCGGTCGAATCATTCAATTTCCCAGTTATGCTTGAATTATCTTTCATTTTCAACCAGTCGGAAGGGCTGCTTAAGCAACCAATTGTTTTCAACTAAGCAACGTCCCCGTTTTGACACAAGTGAGCAGTTCACCAGACTGGACAGGTTTTAAGGCAGACGGAGAACCAATCAGTAGGGCCTCTTCAGATTAGCACACGAGATCAGTGTCGCATGTCAATTAAAGGATTTTGTCAGTTATGCGGTTGTCTAAACCTTATGGGGGAATATTAAATTAATTTTGATTGAGTTTGGTTCCTTGATCTTCTGGTCCAAGGTATTTCAATTGAGTGTCGGTCTGTGTGGGCTCGTACGTTCTACGGAAATTTAGTTGAGAAGGGTGGGTTGGGTGGAGTTTAGATGAAATTTCGGTCGGTTTGATTCATTCACTTCAGACCTAGGCTACTTCCGTTGATGACTCCTCTTTCTGATGATCGCACACTACCACAAGTCAGCTCGACAGATCTAAAACCGTACTCCACACGCTTGCTATTTTGAGCTTCCTGTTCTATTTAAACTAGAATGCTTGGCCGTTTGCTTCACCTCGGCCATCAGTCCCTGATGCGTGAAGCGTACTTCCCGCCTCAAAATTTCAGCATTTTCTAAATCCGTGTCCAGTATACGTTCCGCTATTGCTGAGTCTCTCTGTAACGCTCGATATTCATCTGCATTTATCGGCTGGTTGTTTAGTTTTCTCCTGTGCTCTCCGATTCTGGTGTGAAATTCTCTTGCTGTCTGTCCTATACAGACCTTAGTGCAGTGATTACACATAATTTGTAGACACAACCCCTGGTTCTGTTCGCTGGGAAGCATCCTTCAACTGCGCCAGTGCAGGGCGCAAAGTGCTGCTGTATTGAAATACTACTTTTGTGTTGATCATATTTAAAATCCTTCGAATAGCTTCGGAGGTCCCTGGTTTATATGGAATAGCAGCAGTCCCATTTCATTCCCTGTTGGGTTTCACCACCGGTACCAATACCCCTCGTAATTGACGTCCATTGAGTGGTTTTAGGATACCTGACAAGAATCTGGGCAGCTCATGAGGCGAGGAACCTATTCCGTCCACTGTCAGTTTCACCGGGACATCTGGCTTGTGGGTTTTTGGTAGGCCATGATACCGTTGTTGGATTGCACTTTTGGGCTACAATCGATACCACTTACCTTGCCCTAATTGGCTTATTAAGAACCGTAAATACCTGTCATCTCCAACTTTTTTCCAATTCGTAGCCAAACTCAATCAATAATAATTTAAAATTCCCCCGTAAGATTTAGACAACCACATAGCTGACAAAATCCTTTAATTTACATGCAACACTGATCTCGTGTGCTATTTTGAGGGGGTCCTACTGATTGGTTCTCGTCTGCCTTAAAACCTGTCCAGTCTGGTAAACTGCTCACTTGGATCGAAGAAGCTTTTGTCTCAAAACGGGAACGTTGTTCATCTAAAAACTATCGATGGTGTACCAAGCTCTTCTGAAACTTTTATTCCTTTGCTTCTGATTTCAAAACCCCTAACTGATCTCGGAATACTCTGCCATTTCCAATCGCCTCGAAATTCCTCCTTCATTTTATCTGATTTATCCTCCTTGGGGTGCCTGACAATCTTATCACATGAAGATGAAAACTGTTCAATTTTATTATACTCGTTGTGACTGCATAACATTGAAAGTACACAAAGAGCACTTCACGCAAGTGGGTCAAACCTACTGTTTGTCATCCTCCTCTAAGTTAGATTAGCACAGGTTATTATATGGACACGACTTTTTGATCGGTTTCACACACCCAAGGAAGAACATAACTCGCTGAAACAAAGGTTCAAATGTTTCCGTCCATTTAAGTAATCGCGTATGAATCAACTTTTCCAGGATTTGCGCAATTAACAGCAATCGACGGAAGAGGGTGATGTAGTGGTTCGGTTGCTTAGTTAAAAACTCACCCGGTTCCACATGATTAGCAGGACACCGGTGTCTACTATGTAGGATTATGCCTTTCTTTTCATCCCATTTGGTTATTAGGGCCCCTGTGGTGTCCCCAAACTAACTGAATTCTTGTCTTCGTTGGTCGTTTGACAGAAAAAACAACCTGATATGTATTATCCTCATGACTCGACTCTTAGTCAAGCATGCTGTCATGTAGGATGTGCGCCCTATAACAGTGAAAAACTTGAATTAACTTGTCGTTCTGGGGGTACTTCTCTTCATAAGAGCATCAACGTATTCCCATCTCTAGTCTGAAGTCCCCAAATCAGTATTGTTTTTCCGGGTTTCTCAGCATGAACTGCACAGTGTACTGATGAACTCGAGAATCCGACATATCACGTTTTTTGCCTCTACTGAAACAGCGATCCTGAAATTAAGTGGTTGAGTACCACTCCTCGTTGTAACAGAATCGTGGACAGACTAGTGCATACCGTGGGGCTGGAATCACTGTGCCTACTGTTCGAGATCTCAGTAGGAAGAAACATAAAAAGTGTATTCCATCAATAAACTTTATTCATCTACCCGACTTTCGGTTTGACAGTTTACATTCTCTGCATTTAGATTCATTCAAATAGGCTTAAATAAGCAATTCATCCGTAAAACGGCAAATGAATTAGACTTCTTTTGGATTCGTGATCGGTTTCTCTTTTTGAATCTCCTCAGGGCAGATGCTCTCGTTGTCAGAGTCCGATTCCGTTTCTGCAATGAAGTTGGAATAACTGCGCGAGCAACAACGAAAAGGAACTACATAATTTAACTTAAAGCTAAATTTAGGCAATTATTCTGGTGAATCCACACCAAGGGGGGAGCAGTGGACTCGAGTTTCTCTGTTATTAGACGCTTGAAACCCACTGGACAACTCTGTCGTGGCGCTACCTGACTGGGAAGTCCTGACAATCGGGTCAATCAATCATCACAATCAGGACAATTACTGGGTCGTCGCATCGATGATGTGTTGGGCATACCAATGACATCGCTCAAGCATGAACATGACAACCGCTTCAGACGTGAGAATTCAGAATCATCCAACGTGCGTTGGTGCAATAGCGGTAACACGTTCGCCTCACATGTCAGGTGTCCGGAGTCCAAACCCCGACACGGCTGATAAGCTTTAGTGATAGCGAAACGCGAGTCCAGTGCTTCCGCCCTTTGGTGTGGATTCAACGGAATAATTGCGCCAGGACAGAGGATCGACTCTTCAGACGAGAGTGATTTGAATGTGAACAATACACATCCCGCAAAACCCACAACATGCACTAAATTTAAGCCGTAAATTTTGAGTCCTATATGCACCCGGTTTTGCTTTCGTCATGACATATCATTAGTAACAGTTTCAGTCATGCCAGCACTTCAGTTTCAGTCACCTTACTTTAGGACTGAGCATAGTTGACGCCAAAATTAGCGCTTGATGGACTTACTCAAATTACTTCGCCTGGAAGATGAAGGTGTAGTTAGGTTGCATTGCCAATGTCTACTTTTCATTGAAAAATACCTGTTTGGCTTCGCCAGTCTAAATCGAGTCTCATGGGCATGATTTTTCATGCACCTGTGATTTCTTATTTTAGCCCACAGAAGTGCACATTCCTAGTGCCACTGGACCCAAGGGATCGCAGAGAGAGCGCCGGATGTTATATATCCATATTAATGTCACCGCATCAAGGTGGGAACTGTAGACACTCCGATGGATTCGAACAACATTCATCACTTTGATGCATTCTATAGGGAAGCATACGGGAGTGACCTTCGTGGACATGGGAATCCATTTAGAGAGTGAGATAACCGTAGATATATTTCCATAGAGTGCACGGTTTTCTACAAGCTCTGAATATGCTCTATCCTAAAATGGAAATACGCTGCACGTTGTAAATATAAAAAATAAGGGGCTATTTTGGGAAACTCCAGTCTTATTTAGTTGAAATAGTACGGTTGAGCTTCAGGCGCAAGTTGATCATGACGCTCGGACAAAAATGTAACATACTAAAGATCGCGGTTGGCATTCCGATGAATACTCTTCCTTCAAGAGAGCACCTTGAGGAAATTAAGTTGGCAGAAACCTCCTTTCTTCACAAACATTTACCATTAAAAACCGCATTTCAGCATTCGCATCTACATCACTCTCATTTGACTAATCCATCTCCTTGGCTGGTATAAATATTCCGGCTAGTCGTACTCAGAATCTCCCCGGCAACACATTTCACCGAACATTTCACCCGGGTTCGAATTCTTTTCACCGGACTTGCGCTTGCCGGACGCACATATTATAATATGAACTTGTGGCGTATGCTTTGAACGAACCATTCGGTAGATTATCGTGTCAAGTGACTTTCTAGGTTTTCCAAGTACAGTGGTGAGACTGTTCAGGCAGACGTGATCTGAGTACAAGCCCAGTAACTGCCGGCAACAAATCTGCCTTCGTTCTCATTCTATTCCTTCCATTGGTGTGCTCCTTAGAGTATGGATAATCACATGCGCGTTGATAGATCACTTTCTGCGTGACGCTCAGTGTAAAGTTCAGAACACAACTCGACGAACATTATTGTTTTCGAGATATCTTCTTCTGATCAACGCAGATCAAAGGAATAAAAAACTAAAAGATATCAGCCATAAAAGTAAAACAAGGATATCCAGAGTGGCAAGCGGCCACGTGGGAAGACCATGGAAGAATCCATACGCACGCGATCACTTTCCTGGTGCGCACACTCGGGATTGCTTGACTGAATCGAAATTTCCACAGATGTGGCCAGACACTGATATCAAACAACCTTGGTAAGTTCATTATCGGGCAATATCCAACTTTACCTAATTATCTGTTCGACACATGACTAATATATGACTCAGGAACGTCCATGGGACAATGGGATTCCTCGGCTTACTACTATTGAGTACACCTAGTAGGAAAATATCCTTGCATTAAGGAGGAGAAGGAGGATGCGGTAGTCAGCACAAATAGAAACACGCCATCTGCTTCTTATGGTGAAAGAACATATCTAGACAGTCGTAGTGAGAACGGGTAGATATTGAAAACTGCCTGTGATGCTCTTTCTCTACTCTGCGGTTGTATAAGAGTAGTAGTCGTCTTACGGATGGAGCAGTGGACTTACAGGAGGGTAACGGGGACCATAATCGTAGTTGGATAGTCGATATATTGTGATTCACTTTATCATGAAATCCTACCTTCTGTTTTGCGGCATTCTCGACAACCGAATCGTTTCGGATTCAGCAAGACAAGGAGTAGAGGGACGCAGAGTAGTATCAATCCAGCCACGACTGCGAGAAAGAGGAGGGCTTTGAAGGGGACTGGAAAAAAACATTTGTACACAAGATTAGCATTTTGGTCTGCTTCCACCAACTTGTGGCACCAAGAATAGTCATCAGTTTTTCTATTTCTCATTTCACTCGAAAGCGCGTTAGGAAGAGAGCATAATGATTCTGTAGGCTGAAAATGCAAGTTCTTTTGAAAACGCTATATGAAACTGAGTCCAGGCCAATTCACTTGAAAGGGAATATCCGGTTCGCCATTGATCTTTGAAGTCGGGAATTCAGGTTCTGATGAACTAACTGTTACAGGTGTGTCGTTAAGGTATTAGTAGCAACTTCTGTACCTGTTTTGTTTAAAAAGCATTCCCAAGAAATGTAGGACCAGAAGGAGCTGCGGATCAAAACTAGCCCATTTAAAACCGCATCTAGAACAAACTATATCAGATTAAAACATCATGAAAAGTAAAAAAGACTCATCATAAATGCATGAAAATGTACCGATTCAATGGAAGACATATCATACCTATTTAATTCACATCCGTCAGAACGCAACATGTTCAAGGTGACGGTAATAGTGCAATGTGATCAAGTCTTAACAGACCCTATCGGTGAATTTTATTTGAGGGGAAGAAAAAGTAAGGAATTTGTTTCGTTGGTTCACATTTTTCACAAAAGTCTAAAGGGCCATGAACTATGTCCACCGAATGGATGGAGCTATAATCCTCCCTTCACACAATGGCGGTTGCTATAGTTTGATATAGATCCTATGGAGGTTGCGTTCGTGAGACGGATTTTGGTGTTTTATGACGCTGGCCGGCTTGGGTTGTGCAGTTTTTGCAGCGTCCTTTTGACCGGTTGAACCGGGTACCATTCCGCCACCACAAAGACAAGTGCTGTGGTAACCATTAGCAAATTCACCTTACGAAGTCCTCAACCAGTTAGCGAACATACACTCATTTGCAAACTAATTTGTTTGTTTTTTCGAGAGATTCAGCTATAACCCAGCTGATTCTCTCGTCTNCCAGCCACGACTGCGAGAAAGAGGAGGGCTTTGAAGGGGACTGGAAAAAAACATTTGTACACAAGATTAGCATTTTGGTCTGCTTCCACCAACTTGTGGCACCAAGAATAGTCATCAGTTTTTCTATTTCTCATTTCACTCGAAAGCGCGTTAGGAAGAGAGCATAATGATTCTGTAGGCTGAAAATTCAAGTTCTTTTGAAAACGCTATATGAAACTGAGTCCAGGCCAATTCACTTGAAAGGGAATATCCGGTTCGCCATTGATCTTTGAAGTCGGGAATTCAGGTTCTGATGAACTAACTGTTACAGGTGTGTCGTTAAGGTATTAGTAGCAACTTCTGTACCTGTTTTGTTTAAAAAGCATTCCCAAGAAATGTAGGACCAGAAGGAGCTGCGGATCAAAACTAGCCCATTTAAAACCGCATCTAGAACAAACTATATCAGATTAAAACATCATGAAAAGTAAAAAAGACTCATCATAAATGCATGAAAATGTACCGATTCAATGGAAGACATATCATACCTATTTAATTCACACCCTTCAGAACGCAACATGTTCAAGGTGACGGTAATAGTGCAATGTGATCAAGTCTTAACAGACCCTATCGGTGAATTTTATTTGAGGGGAAGAAAAAGTAAGGAATTTGTTTCGTTGGTTCACATTTTTCACAAAAGTCTAAAGGGCCATGAACTATGTCCACCGAATGGATGGAGCTATAATCCTCCCTTCACACAATGGCGGTTGCTATAGTTTGATAGAGATCCTACGGAAGTTGCGTTCGTGAGACAGATTTTGGTGTTTTATGACGCTGGCCCGCTTGGTTTGTGTAGTTTTTGCAGCATCCTTTTGACCGGTTGAACCGGGTACCATTCCGCCACCACAAAGACAAGTGCTGTGGTAACCATTAGCGAACATACACGCATTTGCAAACTAATTTGTTTGTTTTTTCGAGAGATTCAGCTATAACCCAGCTGATTCTCTCGTCTGTGATGTTCTCAGTTCGCAAATGAGTGTATATTCGCTAATTTCGTGCCATTTAGTTTCAAGTAGAACATAAAGTTGACGGACACCCGGGGACTGCGCCTACCTGATGAGCTCCAAAAGGGGCGAAACCGGTCGTGGGCTGTCGACGGATTTCCAGCAACCTTATGAGTAGTACATCCCAACCAGTTATTATAACAGATGCTGGCCGGCAGATGGATAGGTGCGCAAAAGTTCGAAGGAGTTTTGTTAGTCTCACTGTGCACCATGACTCAATGGCAGATCCAGCTGACTGCTTTTCCACTCAGCTTCATCAAATTAGCGAGGTCTATTCTTGTAACATAAACCATCCATTTTCCACTACCGCATGCATTTTAATAAATTTTTTCTGCGCTTATAGGTTGCATCGAGAAATCCAAGGGGATTCAGGTGAACATCATTGTAACTGTCCAATACAAATTCTATCACCATGACTGATCAGGTGACAGTTTAGGCCTTATCTATCCGGGTCACAGATATATTCCTTCCTTAGTCCCTTAGATTGCAACTGATTGTCCTCCGTCATAGAGGTGCACTTGCAGGCTTTCGCAGAAACATTGATGCCACTCCGAAGCACAATCACCATTACGTTAATAACAACTTCAGAATTAGATAGATGTAGGATTTTTAAAACATGTTTGAAAAGTCCTCATTCTGGAGCAAATATTCGGTTTGCCCATACCCTCTTTGATGAATGATCGTGTAGTGAGGATGTAATGTCCTATCATCGTTCATAGTCATCGTCATCAAAGATAGCAGCACCAAATGATAATATGGGTGCCTTCTGTCGTGATGTCATACAAATTTATATTAAAAAGTCTCGTGATCAAAAGAAGAAAGAAGTGGGACAGGAAGGATGACCTAGGGCCAGCCTACCATGAACATACGAGGTGTCTACACCTCCAACAAATTTAAGTCCGACCCTCGAGATTCATGCGTTCACTTTATCTGTCACAGTAACACCAGAGCCAATGCAACACAGCCACTTTCCGGCCGCAACCCTGCCTTCTGTTCTCGAATTCTGTCCACACGCGCTTTTTGAAGACGACTTAGAATAAGCGACGCAAGCAGTCTGGTTACAACGGGGATCGAGCCAATTCCGCTGTGATTGCCACGCTCATTGCCAGCACCCTTTTTGAGAATGGGCACCATCATCGACTCACCCCGTTTAGTCGGGACGGTCTGTTTCATCCAGATGGAGGTAAATAAGTTAGACAAGCACTGACTGAGGATTTCACCTTCATTTTTGGAGAGAGTGGGTGCGAGTTAGTCAAGACCAGCAGCTCGGTGAGGTTCGGTGATGTTCGAAGTTGTCAGAGCTCCAGGGTGATGGTACAGGGCTGTGTTGTTGGTTTGGAACCCAGCTAGGCAAATGCAGGTGACCGGCCGAATTGGACTCGAAAGTGTTCAGCCTTACGACACAGCCGTTCTTTTTTGGAGACAGGGCGAGCCGCTGTTATCACTGAGTGTTTCGCACACTGGAAGCCTCTTTGGGTCTGTTACGCACAGTTCCTGAGCTTCTCAACTCCATCTCTTCGGCCTTCTGAATCCCCCAAGCTTCTCGATCGGCGCGGACACTCTTCTTCCCCTGAAGTCTGAGAGTTTGTCGGGCGGCATTGTACTTTCGACCACGAGGAATACGTATCGAGCTTCGAACAGTTTTAGAGGTTGCTCGGGAGCCGAAGTTTAGATCTAATTGCTTGCACCGTTCCGCAAGCCAAGTACGCAGTATCTTGCAGTATTCCAGTAAGAGTCAACTTAAGAAGACGTGTTGCCCATAAGGGGCTTTAGTAGGCCTGTTTCAAATCAGGATTCGGGAGCAAAGAGATTGAACCTGACCGAGTATGAGGGTTTGTGGACCTCCATAACCCATCGACTCATAATTGGGAGTATATCTATGGCACCCACAGAACGTGTCACGCCAGGCTATTCAGTGGGTAAAAGTCTGACTAACACTGTCTCTTGGTCCTACAGGTTGGAGGTTGCAACATGTGTCGTGACTTACTCCTGAAAATGTAGGTCGCTCTGATGGCCTAATGCCAACCTACACTGTCTAATGTTTAAGCTTTTGAGCCAAAGGCTTCGGTAGAGAACCTTATTTAGGGCACCCTGGCAATATCCCAGCCCGCGTAAAACCATGGAGTGCACATTTGGCGTTCATAGAGCAACCTTCTGATTCCACCGCCTGACCTGTACTGGTCTACGCCTTTGAGACCTGGCCCCCGAAAGCCAAAGAGTTTCTTGGATTCAAATTATTTCACATTGGTACTAACCTTGAGTACTGGATCACCGTTGAAGCAATGAATTATTTAGTGACTGTGCGAGAAAACGTGACGAAATCCTATGCCTTCCGAAAATGATTCCCCAACGTCTACTACGATAGCCAGAATAAATCCTGCGCAAACCAGATTGCGAACTGTTAAGGTAGTCCCTGTTGCAACAGCCTTGTGCAGAATATCCGTTCCACATAGGATGATCTTACATCTACGAGTCAACTCGTCATTTTTGATATTGGGTAGCTGACCGCAGCTACTCGGCACATGTTTTGAGCTGGCATTTCCTCCCCGGTAGAAAGGTCGGCTCAGCAGAATTGTACGTTTAGGACTCCGTCGAGGTAAATAACCTCTGATTGTTATGGCGAAACTATTGTGATGTGAATCGTCCCAGTTTAGCCTCATTTCTTCCTCTTTAGACAGTTTTATTACTGTGATGTGTGTGAATTGTCGAATAACTGATAGCTCTGAAGATACGTTCGTACGCACGTTGTTCGATTATACATTCAGGTACACTGAGGGACAACCATTCAAGATAGTCAGCAGAGTTAAAGTTAACAGTTGCATTTTAGATAAAACGTAGTGGTAGTACTGGACTGTCCGGATCTGGCGCTGAAACGGGATCAAACTATGTGCACGAAGTGCAAGAGAGAAAAGGACTGAAGCCACAACGGTCATTAATTACTTTCAAGCACAGTGATTGAAAAGTAATATATGGGCGAGAAAGGACCGATTGGAACGCTAGGAGTCATCAGACAACCAAGGTTACTCTGCTGGGTCGATTGATCGCCTCCATGTCATAACCACCTATTATTTGCTTGTAGGACGTCCTGCGTCACACAGTTGAAAGTATCCATGGCACACTGATCCGGCGACAAATTCATCTCAGGTACCTGGAAATGATGTGATAGGAAAGTGCAGGCACAGACCAGACACACACGCATTCATCCCGATGAATTTGAGTTCATTGGTTCAATAAATGAAGATATTTACATGTGAATGTTGGTGTAAACAAGCTGGTTGGAATACCACTGACATTTGAGCAAAGTAGACAAGATTTCAAGCTGCACCTCTTATTCAACTTTCAGATCCACTACACTCGCTTTTTAAAATCCTTTTTGGCAGAGTTTAGTCAAGCGAAATTCTCTCACGGAATAAGAAAAAGCAGATCTGCATAAAAACCAGCAAGTCGCGACATGGTCTAAGGTTTGACTAGTTTTACGACAAAAATGAATACACAAAAGCTCAAAGTGTTTTCTCAACACCGCGGAATCGTACCGAATCCCGTGAACCTCATCTTAGCTAACACATCCCCGGAAGATACCTTCAGGTACCATGCTTAAAATAAAACATTGCCTTTTTCAAGACAAACTACCCCCATATTGGTCGAAGGCTCTTTCTTCTTGAGTGCATTGCCTATGGAAACACAAAACCCATTCTTTCTGCACTTCCTTGGTGGATAGCCATTGGTTTCAGGTAATGAACAAACAGCAATCGCTTTACCAAATGACTCTTCACGGTACGCAATGATCTCAAAATAACAGTTAATCATGAGCTTTCATATTCATGCTCCTGTCGAACTATGGTCAGTCAGTACACAGACCATTAACTATCCTGTCTGCACGAGGGCATATGATCTACTTTCTCCCGTCCAAATTCCAACTTGTCAGTATGGTCAATTAAGGCCCCCGTAACTTCAGAATATGTTGGGTAGACAAGAGTTTTGTGAAATCTTCATAAAGTCACTCCGCTTTTCTCAATTAATTCTGCTCACTTTAAAATTGGGCGTTTCGAATTCGGAATAGGGACAACCAAAACAATTACTCAGGAATTATTTTTCAACTACGCAACAGGAATTGGCCTTCAAGATCGTTTTCCCGAGGTACTGCCTCTCGGAACTTCACTCCTAATTGAATTAGCCTAATGTCTGATTGCTATCATTACCAAGCAGTGATAGCCGTACAATTTTCCCACCAGATAATGTTCCGGCGCCCTCACTCGGTCACACTACTGTATTCTTCTCAGCAATAAACCGAGATTGTCAGTTGAATTATATAAACACCCGACTCTGTTTTGAGCCCATCACAAAATTTGAGCAAGGAGTGTACTCCTCACTAACAGAAGGACCGTACCATGCCTACGCATTCAGAAAATTGAGGCTCCCTTACAGCACCTATTCCTTTGGATGTATTGACTTTGAGAGACAGGTAGAGCATGCTTTGTTCTCCTAGTGAATCGAAGCTATGAGGCCGCACATCTCATTTTCCGTCAACCGAAACGAAGTTTGCATTCAATCCATCCGATCAGGCGGTGTCCCAGCGCTCTCCAAGTGCGCAGACTACTGAAGCCAGGTGTTGAAATCACTTACCCGTTACACAGAAGGACAATATTAAACTCAACCTGTTTGGTAAGTTAACTGTCATACTGAAAGCTAGGCAAGTTCGCCTGCTTGTATCCTTCAGCGGTAGCTTTTTGTCCACGCGACATTGACTCAATCTATAACCGTGTAGTTCAAATGTATCAACCCCTTAAGTTTGGGATGGCTATAGTGAGAAGAGCTCAGCAGCTATATAATGTTACACTATTTAAGCAAAGTTTTCAGAAAAACTGTTCTGACCACCATGTTCATGGCGTTTCTGTCCTGATTGGGACAACTACACTCACATAACAAATTCAAGCTTCTATGACGCGATTTTTGAATTTGACTCATTGACATTCAACCGGGTTACGTTTATTCCTACAGTTGATGATGTACCGTGGCTACTGATTAATTCGCACAAACAGGATTTTTGACTCATTCTGTTGTTAAGCGTGAACATCCCTTTGAAACAAACGGCACTTGCATTTTCCTCTGAGGTTGCTTGCTTTTAGATGGAACAGCTGTATAGCCATGCAGATATCGTATTTCCTTCCAAGCGTTTCGAGATCCCGTGTCGATTGGCGTTTGTCGCATAATAACCACGCCCAAAAATACTAAGAAATGAGTGTCGGCAGGTCAAAAGCCTGGGTGAGTTAACCTGACTAACATATGGCCATCGCTAAAAGACAAGGAATTTCACGTAGTTATCTCCTTGCCTCATAAGCCTATTGTTCCGCTGTCCCCACTGCACCGCCAGCAGCTAACAGGTGGTTCTTTACTTAGAGGAAATACCTTCCACTCAGGTTTGGAGACAACAAACACTGGAATATTGATTGTTGGTCCATCCTTACTAATCTTGACAGTTTTGTTCTTGCCATCCACTATCTACTTAGACGTACGTTATTGATTACATGCCAGCAAGGATGCGTATGTTGGCACTGCAAGATACGGTTCACCGTATTTGGAGCTAATCCGTAAAATCCCACATGCTGCGAAAGTGACCGGGACTAGTTTGTGGCCCATCACCGTTTCCGCAACAGTTGCCGGATGGCTCCCATTTGAGCACGTATGAGGTCCAGGCGCGTTTTCTAGCGAATATGCACCCATCGCGTTTCACCAGTTAAAACCCAGGTAAGGTTGTAAAAATCCCTTGTCAAACGACCTACGTGGAACGGGTCTTCTCACATCAAGCAAATAGCTGGATGGAAAGACCTGAAGAACGAGCGGCCAACCAAATGGAAGAAACTGTCGCATAAGGCCTCCCATGCGGACCTGTTATGAGAAGAAATAAGAATTATAACATGACAGGCTCTTTACTTGTCTCATCGTGTAGTGGACGTTGAGCGCATGTATCAGGAAGGTCAGATTCCTGAAAGCAACTTTAGAACGCCCGGAACCTACTGCTCCACCAAAATCTCAACAGGAAAGCCGGCAAGCATCCAGGCCAGTCAATCATTCAATCAATTCATCAAAACCTGATGAGTGTTCTTGCGCGCCACAGAAGCACGACCGAATGTGATCAGCGTTCAGGCTTTTTCACAGAGGCACGATCGATGTTGGTGGGTGTTCACTAACGCCTATCAGACAGCCTGAATCAATGTCAGAAAGTCCCCTTTAAATAGCGTGGGGCCATTGTAACTTTTGCTCTCGCACTCGCACGCACTCACTCGCTTGTTCGGAATACAGCTGTTGTGTTCCCTTCTGTGAGTCTTTTCTCTCCGACACTAGGCACTGGAGCGGGTCAGCAGCAGATACCACAGATTGACGAATCAGCAGATATAACAGCATGAAACTGCTACAATTTATTTCTCTTATTAACGGTCTGTAGCTCAGTGGTCGTCCCGTGTTAGTTTATTGTTGCTTCTCCTGGCTGGCGGGCTAGTCACCTAGTAACAAAGCCGTTCTGGTCATGTTCGGTTAAGGTCAGTCTTAATTCACGACTCATCTTATTGTTCAGTTCTAAGGCAATTGCACTACAGTTTCCATGGTCGTGATGGGAAACAGTTGAATCTCATTTGGCTATTGGTCAGGTAACAGTAACGTAAGCTAACAGCTTTCGAAACCGTAGGTTGGTCTGAATACCATCAGCTGTGAGCCGTCGGCGATGCAGTGATCCTAGCTGTCAATTCACTCTCATCAAATCGGGTTAGAGTTATGCATTCACCATCTTGGACTAATTGGTGTTCTTAGCAGAATTAGTTATTTACTAACTGCTTCCGTTTGCGCTGATATACCAGTGCATGTTGGGTTTTTTTAAATCACCTAGAGAATAAAGCTAGGGAACGAGGCTAATCTGGATATGATCTGTGCCCTTCCAACTAGTGCATGAAATCAATTGAGCGCCCTACTGGAACATATCTGCTGGTGTCTGTAACCATTATACCTAATACTAAGAGACGACAGCCACCAGTCGACTTTAGTGCCTTTACTGAATACTCAGTCGGTACATGGTTTGATAAAATGAGGTTCTTTGGTCTCTTCTTTTATGAAATTCGAAACGAGTGACTAAGTCAGAAAAATCCACGAAGTGCCACCAGCCAGTTTGTGAGTGCGAGTTTTTCCACCCCGGGAAACACTAGGTAAACCAATCCGACATTTGCATAAACTTGTAAAAGTAATCTAAACACAACGATTATCACATGTATTCATTAATAAAAGCAATTTTTCTGTCGGAACGATACACTGACTGACAACAAGCAACTAGTTCTCTCCATGAAGTTCCATTGCATAGAAACTTTTTATCAAACTGCCCTGAGGGAAAACGTGTTTTATATGCGTTTCAAACTTTTGCAACCATCGAATTACTCAAATGTCATAAAAACAGTAGGACAATCAGTGTCTGATTCATCTAAGTATAATTTATCGTCCGATTTTCGAACTTACGTGCACTTGAACCCCACCAAACTTTTTCTTCCATTGTGAAATAATCCTACGCTTCAGTCCACCCGAGCTGTTCACTCTTCTGACAATTCATTTGCGTGAATGAACTGAACGATCTAAAGCACCGGGCCAGGTGTCTATATCACTGATGCAGTCCTATTGGTTCTTGGAGAAAACGACAGGACGACCAACGACAGGGCTACCTTCTCACTGACGATCGTTAAACATGGGCGTTCGGTCTAGTACTGGCACAGAATAGTCCCCATGACTAGGTAGAAATTCGCAATTCCGTCCATTCGTCCGAGTTATCCTTTGGAGGCCCATTATTCACTAGAAGGTGATGGAATGTGGAAAATCTAACACTCTTCATGACTTTTTCCGGAAGTCCCGCAATAGATGATCCGGTGAGCAACGGTGCCACATTTGATCTATGAAAACAATACCATGGAGCGGAGGTTCATTCTTTCAACAGGAAAGTACGAGCACGAGTCTCTAGCAGTCGGAGTGTGTTCTGTTTGAGTACCCATGAATCGTCGCATCACGGTAGAGCTGTGAGAATTTCTACTATCCGGACCCCCAAATGCCATCCCACAAGAATCTGCATAGAAAATCCCATTCAGACTATTACGCTCCAGACGATTTAAATTTTCGGTGAAGTTGACTTGGATGTGATCCTGGTGTAGCACATCACTGGCTTATTTAGACAATCTAAACAATGATGACTGCTTCATCTAAATGGTTACTGACGCACATTTTGAAGATGATAATTGATGAGTCACAAAGGAAACTACTCACAAGGTTGCTGAAAACTCTTCGACAACCCACGACCGCTTTCACCCTTCTTGGGGCTAATCAGGTAGGCGCAGTCCCCGAGTTTCCGTCAACCTTATGTTCTGCTTGAACCCAAATTGAACTGTTTTCGACTGTTCATTTGCAAATCAACTTGTTTTTCAAGAGAGAATCAGCCGAATCTCTCGTTTATGATATTCTACAACTGAATGTGCTGCACACAGGCAGCCTCATGATTCAGTTAGCACGATATTCGAGATATCGCAGTATATTTCCATGAAAGAAACTCGGGGACAGCGCCCACCTGATGAGCCCTAAGAAGGGTGAAACCGGTCGTGGACCTGTCGAAGGGTTTGCAGCAACCTTGTGAGTAGTTTCCTTTAAGAAAATATACTGCGATATCTCGAGTATCGTGCCAACTGAATCATGAGGCGGCCTGTGTGCAGCACATTCAGTTGTAGGTCCAGTTGAGTCCCTCGTGAAAACCAAATTGATTTGCAAACGAGTGTGTTTCTCGAAAATAGTGAGTCACATATTTTAAAGTACACCAATATTTATCCCAAGGGCTCATTAACACAAAGTCTTCCGTCCTTATCTGAATTCATCAGGTGATCAGCAGTAACCGGATCATGTACCTGCCAATGGGGATTTAAGCCCCAAACTTGGTCCAACCAACTGCTGACCTATTGAGAGAGTGGCAGTCTGAAAATGTTAAGTGTCGTCAGACTGATCACTCTATGCTCACATAATGAAGTACAAAAAGAAGTCACACATTCGGTAAGCTGCTTTGGATTCAACTACATCCTCATTCTAAAAATTTGATTAAAATCCCCGTAATTATCAGATTCTTCTGAGGGTCAATAACCATATGTATGAAACATGTGACCGATCAACCGTAGTAAGACTGTCCAGATGATTCAACAACTGGTTACATCAAGGACCATTGTAAAATAGTTTATCAGCTGTGCAGACCGGTCAGTGGCCATGTGGTCTGTAGTATGACAGTCTGAGCTAGTGGGCTGTGGTCGATCCTTCATGTAGCTTATTTTTTTAGAACAGATTACACCTTTATTACATCAGTCCTATTCACTGTCTTCTGACCGTGTTTCACCCTAAATTACGGTGAACGCAAACGTTCAGCGTGGCTTCAATCCCAAAGATTTACGGACTGGACGGTTGGTCACCTGTTTTTGGTGGACAGCTTCTAAGCACAAGAGATCACCTTGAGCAGTGTAGAGCCATCTAGTAAAAACTGACTCAACGAACCCTCTAAGCACTACGTTCGCGGGATACATGCCTACAGCTTATCGCCTGACAGAGGGTTCAGATCACAGAACAGTTAAAAGCAGTTAGGAATTTGGTTTACCTTTCAAGAGGAACACACAACCACTCGTGAACAAAACCCATCAGTAGCAGCGCATTGAACGCACTTGAATTGCTGGGTGCACCAACAGTGAGTTTCGATTCAGACATCTCAGATATACTGCAGTTGATAAGAATGATCGCCAACTAGGCATACACCTGACAACATCCCTCTCCAAACAAATTTAACATGTTTTGCATTTGATAACTTCTATAAGGATACAATATACTAGACTCCTCATTTCATTGAGCCTGTTATTCCGCCTGCGAATCAACGGTGACCAGCGGTAACTTTCCTTGTTTTCTGACTGCTCATGAGTAACGTGACTCGCATCTGTTTATTATGACACCGTTTCGTTTCTTTGCTCGTTTTCCCCCTGTTTCGTCCCGGCTTAGGGTCTGCTTATGCCTCAGTAACTGATGTCAATACTTAATTTGCCCGTCCGTCATTGCTTGCAAGTTCGTCTGGATTGCACCTATTCACGAGCGTCCACTCCGACCGAAAAGCGCGCCGACCGGGTATCGAACCCAGAGCCTGCGGACAGCAGGCGAACGCGTCACCGACTACACCAACCGGACGTCCAGCATGGCTGTTTATTTTGTATTACTTATGTATCGCACCTGGCAGATAGCCCTTGCTGAGCTTTGTTTTAAACGGACGAAACCGCGCAATCTGACCTGTCACGCGACACGAGCGGCTGCGTCGACGCCGACCGAAAGACAGTACTTCACATCCCGAACGTACTGACTCCTGCGCCGTTACGGCCAACTCACACTGTCAGGCTGCCCCGATATGTATGTTTGCACATCGTTTGGTACTTACTTCTTGTTGCCCCTATAGAAATCCGTGCTGTGACAGTGACTACTTCCCGCTCCTGCAGATTGCGTCATTGTTGACTGTACGTTTTCTTAATTCATGATGCTTACTAATCCGTTTTTCTGTAGAACCAGTTCCTGTCAGTCTTCAATATATCATCTACTGCCCCACGTCTGTCTGCTCCTATTGACTACTGGCTACGAACTGCGTATAATCTAATAGTCGCAATCGTCCTGTGAGATCCTTAACCGTCCGGATCTTACAGAGCCGATACGTCCCGAGAGCAGCGGTCGACGGGTTTATTTGTTCGTGTTTCAAACAAATACTGGTTCTTTGTGTCCAGTTGTTCCAGCAGGCTTCGAAGAACTAAAATACGAATAAGCAGCTCGGAAAAGATCAGTTGGAAAGAGCGGCCCCCATATCCTATTGAAGATGGCGTACGAGAACACATTATGTGATCCTTCGTTGAGGAGTGAGAACTACAACCGTTCCGGTCAACTCAACAACTAATACCGGAACGACCAACTTAACTCACGACTTTTGCCGTAACGGCTCTGTAGTATACGGATGTGATAGGTCATTCTAGTTCTCAGCCGTCTGAATTTCTCATGTACATTTACTAGAAAAAATAAACTGACAGAAAATACTGAGGTTTGAGTAGAGCTATACGTCAAGAATGCAGTAAATGCATTTGTGCAAAAATACTCGAGCTTCACTCTGTTTTGAATATATGTTCACAATCGGCATTTTCAGTTACAAGAGGCCATGATATAGGCTCATACTGGTACATTAAAACAAATAAATTGGGATGAATGTATAAAACAACTTTGTCGTACACAGCCATGAAAAATGGAGTGGCGAAGACATAAAATAGTGTCTAAACATCAAACCACATCCTTTGGGGGGAGGGGGAAGGGAAAAGAGGAATCTACGTCGTGGAAACAACTAGTCACTGTCGCAAGCACTCCAATTCCAAGGGTGGTTGAAGCATGGCAACCTGATGCTTTGGTCTATGTCCGGTGAGCTCCGTAATCGTTTGGTTGATTGTTTGAGCTCACTCGGATGGGAATTAAGAAAACGGAACATGTCGGATGAATGAAGCAGGTTATTCCAGTTGGTGTGCACAACAGCTGCAGGTGAAGTGGAGTGGGATAACGCGTGGCTGACAGAGGTGGGAAGTGGAAAAGCAGGTTTGGAAGAGTCCAAGCTAACCAATGGTTGTTCAGGTGGGCCGACGGATAGCTGTGGACGGTGAAACCAAATTCCTGAGCAGCTCTGTCCAACCTCACCGAAACGATAGTCTGGTCGTCCAATCAAAACCATTGAAGGATTGCAATGAGGAGATACGTCAGATAGAGTCGAACGGGAGACTAGGTCGGTGTTTGAGGGTGATCCAGGAGAAGAGTTTCGTTCACCAACATCGCAAAGATCAGGTACAGTGGTGGCGCAAACCAGACCACGAAAACCCAAAAGTTTCGGACATAAATTGGTTTGTAATTGCGCTCTGACCGTGTGACTGGGTTGTGGAAAGGATTCACTGCTTCCCAATTCGTGCTCGCAAGTGGACCACTCTATCCATTGTCGCGCTGTCAAATCCAGACAAAACTGTGTGGCACGCTCATCCCGTGAACAAGTCCCAAAGGCGAACAAATATGCACGAGCTGGAAAGAGAATAAGAGAAACTGACCGGCGAATGCTTTCAGTACTTATTTTTGCGGACAACACAGCTACAAGATACTAAAATACAAACACCAAAATGCATCAGATTGATAACTTATCCACACCGCTCAGATTTTGTTGCACATATCACCTCATCAAGGCAAGCTACCTTTAGAATTAGTTGGTGAAAAAAACGGCACAGTACGGGTTCGAGTTTGGGAAAATAACAAGCAAGGAAAACAAACTCCAAGATACGGCGGCATTGAGACGTCCAAACGTGGTCATCGCGTTGCACGCAAAGAGAGCCGCTGCACTATACATACCGATGATGATAGTAAACAAAACCCTTACGTTTCCTGCGCACGAGTGGCTTTTTCTAATCAGAATGATAGTAATACGTACTACGACGTACTACAAACGACAGTACACTGCGGTGGATTTCAATTACCGTACAACCCTGAGGAGCCTTATCTGTGACGCCACCTTAGCCAGTTGAATCAGAATATCGCTAGTCTGGTGTTCAATGAGGAACTGCTCAAAAGGAACCACACCAACAGCAAAAAATCATATGGTAGCACCTTACAGCTGATACAGACATTTTACAATAGGATTCTAACACGTGGTGCAGCAGTCCGAATCAGCTCTACTGTGTTTAATAAATGTGATGAGTATATTATTCTGAATTGCAGCCGTGCACTAGAAACAAAATATTAAAAAAAAATTAGCACTCGGTCACCACTTGAGAAGCGATTCAACGAAAGTGGTTATCACTTAGCCTTGTAGGAACCTGAATTCAACTCAAATAAACTGCCTTTTGGGACTGCAATGTGTCAAGCGAATTGTACTTACTCAAGGTAACAGAGTGAATAAAACCAACAAGCAGTGTTTGTGTACCTTGATTGTGGACTTATTCAACTCTACCCAGCCGAAACACCATCTACCGAGGCGAGGTTGTCTTCCGTGTCTCCTTCCGGATGACGCAAACGGCGAGGTGGACAGCAAATGACTTGACAGAAAGACGTGAAAGAGACCACGAAGAGTTTGGGTGTTATTGGTGTTGTACGCCTTCCAGGATGGGGTCCCTGTGACCCCGCCTGTGCTTGGCTGGAGACATGGCAAGAAATGGCGGCTAATCGATGTCAGTGGCATTCGTGCTGTCAGTTTCTTTCCAGATAGTCTGATTGAGTGGTTGGAGGTTAGGCACCTCAGAATGCCTGAAGGGCCAGTGCTAGGTCCCCTCGCTCACCCACTTTTTTCTCCTCTTTTCACTCTAAGTCTCTTAATATAATTATATATATATATATATATATATATATATATAACCAGAAGAACCTTGTGGTTGTAACATCATTGGTTGTGAAACATCAGTGTCATCATTGACGTTAATGTCTTCGATAATGACAACGATAACTCCGCACTGAAGATGTAACCTCGATTGGTGATAAAATGTTGGCAACCCAACTTCCAAGCTCAGCGAAGACCGACAACCAGGAAAACATTTAATAAATAAATCGAAGAAAGCAAACCATTTTTACGATACCCGATTTTCTAACTTGCGAAAAAAGAAGAGTATTTCAATGAGAATAATTCATTTAGGAAAGATTTCGAAGGGAGTAACTTCGTGATTCAATCTTGCGATGTGAATTCGTACCTCCATAACACGACAATCAAGCGTCAACGGAACAATTATCGTTTCAGTGATTGTTGATAGTTTCATCACTTTTCACCTGCTACCTAAGGCAAAACTCATCCAAAAAAATTAAGCATAGGGATAAGCGACAATCAGCTTGAGGTTGCTTATTCTATGAAACGACAGTAAGACATTTTATTATTCGTCCCTCATCCTCATTATTCGACCTCCTCATCAACACGACAAGCGCAGGATTGCAAACGCATGCGTTATTGGTCATTATCAGGTATGGCACATGGGTGTGCATTGAGAGAAGACTCGCGTATTCAGAGAAAGACCGCTCATGTGAGAAAATGCTCCTTCCCGTAACTAGAGAGAGAGAGAGGTCAAACGGTGGTTTGTCAGAATTTGGGAAAGCAGTGTGCATAGCTCAGTAATTTTTCTGGAAGCTGGCACTGTACTTGTTCAGTAGTAGTGTGTTTGTAGGATCCATGCAAAACCTAATGGCGGCGAGATGGCTCAAGTGGTTAGAGCGCCAATTTACTGCCGGAAGGTCCCTTGTTTGAACCCGACCTCCGCCTCTCGACTTCCCCTGTCTAGGCTTGGGCAACCTGGCAGTATTTCAGCCCTCGTGCAAACTTCAAGTGGCATGGCAGCGAGGCACCGAAAGGGCGCTACAGCTGAACATTTATTTATTTTTATAATGGCGGCTGGAAAACAAAGCTATCGCACTTCCGTTGAATTCTGTTTTCGTTTTGGAACGATCCTGTAATAAGATAGTGCCTAGGGGTTAGAGACAGTTGGAGCGTATCCCGATAGCGTTTACTATATGAAACGGTTATAGTGTTGTAAATATTACATACACGGGTCGATCGAGCACACTACCCTTCCGAATATGAGGTGGACAACACCCGAAATACAATTAAAAAAGCTTGTCCGGCTAACTTTCTCAGAAAGCATGTTTCGAGAAACGGCCGTTTTCAGCTGACATGGTATAGTAATTTATGTCGTCCATCTTCAGCAATGGGAAACACGACTTCAAGCAGAGTTCAATAAGCTGGACCATGCTATGGATGAACACAAATGACTTACTTTCTGTGTCGTTTCCTTCCTTACAGGACGCACTTAGCGGGAGAACATGGTAAATGCGGATCAAAAAAGGTGCGCCTGGAAGCAAATCAAGTTCGAGATGGCGATCCGAAGGTTTGGACCCATAGATTGGACGAAAGCGAAAGAATCGTGAACAAATCAAGGACGTTTGGTGTAAATTGTGTCGCCAGACGGGTTGTATGCGGCTCCCAGATCGACTAGTTACTTCTACACTGCAATACATCCAGCCGTCTGAAGAGATTGTACTTAGCTGTTCGACTGGGGTGAATAAAACCACCGCATTCCCAACGTCTGAAACCAAAGAAACCGGAGGGAATTCCTGCCAGGTCCAGCTGGACGAATCTAATCGTGCAACGTGCAAAAAGACGTCCGATTGGGTGGAAGATGCGTAATACACATAGACGCCATCTTCTAAAGTGACCACACCAACACGCGAGAACGGAATTGGGTGGAAGATGCGTAATACACATAGACGCCATCTTCTAAAGTGACCACACCAACACGTCGAGAACGGAACATTATAGAAGAACCGGATGCTCTGCTCATATTCCTCTGTTCCCCCGTTGAGTGTAGCACAAGCATGGGTATCCATTGTGCTTGACCAGTAGCCAAACACCAAATGAACCCACTGAGGCAACCTGCGTTCACAGGGTCGTAGCAAAGCACCAGTATTGAACTGTCAGGAACGTCCTTCTGTATACAGGGGTGACAAAGATAAATTCGGTTGAACAAGTCACCACATTTGACAGAATTATTTGACAGTTGGTTAACAACCGTTTCGGGTAACTCCCGCGCATAATGGTTTCCAGTGATGAGGTCGAACAGCCATAGTTCGATACTATTATCCTTCAAACTCTGAATCAGACTAATGACACAGGGGACAGGGGCGCGAGGACGAAAAAGCGCGGAACAAAAGGGTGTAACCGAAGCCTTGCTCAGTATTCCACTGAATGGACCTGAAACAACATTCGCTTTGACCAAGGCAGAAAATTCCTCGTAGCTCAGTTGGTCATGCCACCTGACATTTGGATAGAATTCACACCAGAACTGAAGCAGTCGTAAGAGTCCTTCGTGCGTGACCAAACCTAGCCGAATGCAGTCGAAAAAACGTTGCACCACAGAAGTGGAAGCTTTGTCATGCATTCGGAGATAATAGATCCAATCTAATACGAACTGAATCACCTGCGTTTCATCCACCACACACAGGTCATCGGAAGACATAAGAGAGGTGGCAAGACCAAGTACAGCGTCTTGTGTGCAAGGGGAACACACAGCGGGTAGGAACGGATCTAGCACACGTGGGGGATTTCTGGCGGCAAATGTAAACAGCACAGTACTAACCGAGTTCGTATGCTCTTTGGTGTACTTGGCCCACAAAACAAGAAAGTCCCGTAGAATATCACAGCCATGTTGCTCATGAAGTCGGATGGAATCGGATGCAAACAGATGAGTTAACAGATCCAACAGTCGAGAAAGACAAAGTTTGGTGAGAGCCGGAGTCTGGAGGTAGTCTGCTGCAGTAGTGAGCTCGAGAATCTCAATCAGCTCACAACGAACTGGACAAGGTGAAATATTGGATAAATCATGAGATATCTGACGGTTGTTTGTTGTCCCAGGCCAGACACTGAAACCTGAGGAGGCGGAACGAACAAAGAGGGTCAGTTGTGCGGCAGTAAGCTCAGGAAACACAAAGCGACCACTTGTACTTTCGGACATGCCACTGTTGAGGGCTGCAGAGAAGTAGTGGCTGTATTTTGATAGAACATGGCGAGAAACCTGAAAGCAAAGCGAGATATACGTGAGAGTAAAATTACTGTCAAAGCGGGTGACAGTCTCAACCATACAGTGGGAGCTATTGAGGACCTTAAAACCAGTTAATTTCTCAAGCTACTTATGAGTAGGCTAAAAATCATTGCAGCTTTTTCAAGGCGGCGGATATAGCAACTTTCAAAGTAATGTTGGGCTGGATATGACACATCTGAGTACCACGGCCATTGTAAAGAAGCCCGATGAGAATACGATCGTCGTTATAGGTGTCTTAGGTTGCTGATAAAACGGTACTCCGGTTACCGACAAGTCTTAACCCAAGTTGGGTCTTTGCACCGAGCGTTTTCTTCAGTAGCACATAGGTATCCTGCCAGTCAGCAGCCGCTATACCCAGAAAAGAACACTTACAAAATAACGAACTACATCAATTGTATTATAGGGTATTCACGTAGTAGCAACAAAAGTCCATGCACCATTAGTTTTTACCGCAGCGTGTGTGTCATTTCCGCACCCTCAGTATCAGCGACAGTTGTATGCCAAGCTAACATGTTACACAACCATGAGGGACGCATCATTGTGAGATGGGGAGAAAGGAGAGAGTTAAGGAATCTCCAGGAAAAACGATAGATAAGATGGCGACCATATTCCATATAGCAATTAGATTGAATATCTGACCACCATGTTGGTGTGACAAGGTAGCATCCTTTGCGAGCCTTAACCAACATAAAGTCGGGGTACAGTGGAACAGAAACTTCAGCCATGCCTGGGAATGAAGAAATGCTAACCACTGTTTCCGCTAAATGATGTGTCCTGCACGGCTTCTCAGCCGCGTGGATCTCGAACAGGAAGGCATGAAGATAACAGAAGCCAGCTTGAGTGAAGCGGGCGCGTGTAGTGCATATCCGCAACTAACTTAGGCGACGACTCACAAGTACCGCTGGTCACATGCTTGGTGGTCTTCGAAGCCTTAAGATCGAAAGGATCAATAATTAGGTGGGATTGCGCCTACTAGTGGCTGGAAGAAAAGGCCGCTCAACCTCAGTGAAATTCGTTTCTGCCAAGTTAAAAGATATTTCTTGTGCTTCAATGATAAGTGCGCCGACTTATTCGGAACTAACATAATTGTGGCTAATCAACAATTTCATGCTCAAGTCTTGTAGTTTCAAAATGACAAAGGGATAAAAAACCGACGTTAGAGAGTACATACCACGAAAGAGACCACTTCGGATACAATTTGGAGTAAGTTGTGTGGGTTGGTCATCGAATAGCAAAACAATGCTAGCCCTCATTGTTCAAGCCTAATAAGCTTTATTAGCTTTATCTACCCTTGGATGGGTGATGACCAGATGATGGATGGCTCAAGTGGTTAGGGTGCGAATTTACTGACCGGAAGGTCCGCGGTTCGAACCCGCCCACTGCATCTCGACTTTCCCTGTCTAGCCTTGAGCAGCCTGGCAGTATCCCAGCCTTCGTGCTTCCTTCTGGAGACATGGAAGTTAGGCACCGAAAGGGTGCTACAGCCGAATGATTTGTTTTTTTAATTTAATTCTGGATGATAAGGTTGAGCGAAAAAGAAGAGATTGCAGTCCTGGAGGAACTCATTGGCTGCGGGAAAGGCTTTGAACAAATGTAAACTCTTGCGGAAAATATACATGCAAACTTCATAGGCATCTCCCTTAAGCCAGACATAAGTGGAAGAGTTATTCTATACACGGAGCCTCAGATTCCTTTCAATTTGAGGAAGAGAAATAGCCAGTCGATGGTATACGTGGTGGTGCTCAGATTTGATGTGATGTAAAGATGTGACCAGTGCACCTCCTTCACGGCTGAAAGCATACTTTCTTAGAGTTGAAGCTTACCTGCGAGAGGTGGCTGTTGCAGTAACGGCGAAGCCGAAAACATGGTTTGAACAGTCACTTTTTTGAATATACGATTTTTGGGGTTGTGATAGCTGATTGCTTCAATTCTGCGGAGTGAAATCCCGTCCCCAAATAAGCTACGGTGATTTAGTCAAAATAGAACAGAGACCCACCTACGTGGGAACTCATCTGCCTTGGCAGCCCGGTTGCATTTCCAGACAGAAAGGTACGCTAGTACCTGATGAAATGAGGGCGGTTAAATTAACAATCCACAGCTCTAAGTGACGGCTTCGGTGAAGGACACAGGTACAGGAATGACTAACTAAACTCCTAGATATATTGAACCCAATGATTTACGCACGACATATTGGAAAATAGGAAAATCGTTCAGCTGTAATACCCTTTCGGTGCCTAGCTGTCATGCCACCAGAAGGAAGCACGAGGGCTGGGATGCTATCAGGTTACCCAAGCCTAGAAAGGGGAAGTCCAGGGGCAGAGGTCGGGTTCGAACCAAGAACCTTCCGGTCAGCTCTGTAGCTGGATGGGTGAGTAGTGCAACTGACTCGGTACTACAATTGTATACATTATCATCATCATGGACAGCATGACATCAATGTTCGGCACTGATGCTTCGCTGCAGGTTTCGTTTAGATGAAAATAGAGACTTCATTCATGGAGTTCAGGTGTCCCCTTCACCTGAGGTTGTTTTCTAAGACAAATGTTTATACTAAACTGAAATCGCCTCAACTACCTGAACATACCTGACTTCTCAAAGAAACTTTCGGTTTCATGGGAGATTAAAGAGTGTGTTGTTGAGCTTGGAATAACCCGGCGGTTAGAGCACAAACTTACTGACTAGAAGGTTTGCTGTTCGAACTTGACCCCGCCATCTCGCTGCTCCTGTCTACTCAAATGGGCAACTTGGCAGTATCTCAGCCTTCGTGCTTCATTCGGGTAGCCTGGCAGCTAGACACCAAAAACATGTTACAGTTGAATGGCTATATTGGTTATTAGTAGGTTCACGGCCCTTGGTAGCACCAAGAAGTATCATCCAGCTTGTGCGATGCCCTTGGAGACCAGAAGGAGATAGCTCCCATTGCTCGTCCCCTCAACAGAGACCAGAAAGTATCGAACATTTTCACCATAACAACCAAGGACCAAAAACTCTTTAAAACCAGAAAAAGTGGACAACAATCACTGTGGCAGTTGACACTTGTACAGCTTTGGCGATATGGGCTGTTCAGATGCTCTTTCATTGATCACTCCGACATGCCAGTGTGGTTGGTGAGGTTGACAGTTAAACGTAAGACAGACATGCTCGATAATATGATTTGCATCTATTGTGGTGAACCAGTATCGGACCGAGAGTAGCTGGTTTGTTTCTTCTTATTGAAACTAAGAGCAATTAATTCAGTAAACCACTGGCTGAAAGCTGGGTTGTGCAGTAATCTCCTCATTGGTACCACTCCACTTCGTAGATATCGTTCGGATGTAGCACCCTTTGGATGCCCAGCTGCCATGCCACCCGAAGGCAACAAGAGGGCTGGAGTATTGCCAAGTTGCCCAAGCCTAGACAGAGGAAGTCAAGATACAGAGGTCGCGTTCGAACGAGGGGCCTTGTGGTTAGTAAATTCGTGCTCTAAGCACTCCGTAGAAAAAAGCTCATGTACCATAAAAAGTACGTACAGGCCGATCAGTTCGCTCATTGGGCCTCATTCAACTAAATGGATTGATTATTGCGTGGATTTTGAGAACTTCAGCAATGGCGGAACTATTTCAAACAGCTATCAATCATAAAACAATAAAGCAATAAGCAGTGTCCGTTTGAGATGACTGGTGGAAATTAATACTTGGTTACGTCTTAATGAAAGGAGAGAGCCTTGCAGTGGGTTAGATCAGAGGACTTCGGTCACGGTAACCACGCTGTGTTCACTTCCAAAATCTAGCACTCGTCTGTTGAGCACGACAAAATTGGACTACTTAATCGACACCTGTCAATGGCAAACAACGTGGACAGCCTAACCTTACTACACCAGTCAATCGCATCGCCCCAAGGAACCATATAAGCATCAGGCTCTCGTTTGTGGGGGTTTGAGTCACTTGAGTTAAACATCACAAAGATGGTTGCAGTATCGATTTGAAAGTAAAATGACGCTTGCTCGGTGTAGCTATGGCAAGACTGGGGCCGATATTTCCGTCAGTAAGACTACACTGAATTTACAGGAGTTAGCAATAATCGACTCTGTAAAAGCCCACCGAAGGAACTTCATTCTGGACCATGCTAGGACAAGCAAGCCAATTCTCTCTCAGCCAGATTTTCTACATGTTCACGACAGCACACGCGATTGCCCAGATGATCAAATCAAGGACTACGGTCGATTTCACTTACCGTGAGACAATGACTATGAACATCATAAGCATCCACAAGCACAGAGTGAAGTCAATTATCCCGTTGTTGGATAACCTCCTATCAAAAATAGAATGTGGGCTGAGAAAGCTATCTTCGATAGATCAGGACATTGATCCATAACACTGATGCTCAGAGAATAAGCTTCCCGTGATAGAACAGTCTGAGGAAGTGTGAGCAAACAGATCAGTAGTGGATGGCGACGAGCAGCAGATCAATCGTGAGATCAGTGAAAAAGTCCCGCAACTGTCGTGCTCAGATCAAATAAGTGTTGGTGAGGTGACACTTTCGCCAAGGAAACTATTCAGTTTACGATTAAAGAATCGTTTGAGATGTACACAACGACAGAACATTCCTCTTCGAGGTCAAACCATTTGTTCAGGGTTACCACATGAAAATGGTGTAGTTGCCAGTCCACAGTAAGGAACCTTACCAGAAGAGACCGCTTGGACTCAGTTATACGGGTGTTTCCCAATTGACGAACCAGTGGATTACATCGAGACCTATGGTGCCAAAATGATGAGTTCTGCACCTCAACCGCGTTTCATGAGAAAAGAAGGCTGACATCAAAGAATTTTGTGCTGGAATAGTATTTAAGACACATGATCACAGGAATTTTCAGACGCCCTTAAATTTCACGAATCAATTGCAAAAATTTGTCAGGAGATGGCTTACCGTAAAACTGCTGTTCTCAGCCACAAGTGTGATGTTTTCTTCACTCATCTAGTTTACGATGAGCTTGGTTCTGAGTTTTTTACAGTGAGGAAGCTGTCACCGATGCTGAAATACAAGACAAGGATTATTTTCAGCAGTAGCACGTGCCTAACACTGGTATTCCGAAGTGCGGGGAATACGGACGGGAGTAGGATTAGAGTCAGAGGTCACCCAGAAGTCGAAAATTAGAACAAGAGTAAAAAAACTCAGGCAATAAGTTTACCCACCAGGGCAAGGAATTATGATATAGGGTCATCCCTATCAAAATCATGTATATAAATTAGCGCACATCACTACTCAACACAAGGCTCCGCTCCACTTCACAGGGCGTTGCTGATATTTAAATTGGCAATCAAACGTTTGCAACAAAACTGCCAAGCTTAGTGAATAACTCGACCATCAACAATCAGAGCTTTTGATTTGTGTTGCGGAATATGGGTAGTTTGATCAGTTTTTCACCAAATAGCCTGGGCGCAAGAAAGCAGCTTGGACGGAAGCAAGTGATCATGCACTCCCAGTCTCCAGTCGGGATGACCGACATACAGCCCTTCAGATGCGTATGCATTGGGAGATCCGTAGGCAATCCAATTTAACTCATTGAGATGCAGGTGCCACGACGATGAGTGGTCTATTTGCGACAGCTCCTGCATGGCAAACTATTCATGCAGTGGAAACAAACACACAAAAATCCACAGCATTTCTTGTTATTCGTAAAAGCGAAAACGTTTACAGGCTGCTCTGAACTAGACGCATGTCAGTGGTGCCCTTTAAAATAGTTTCCCCAATTCATGGTAGATCCAGCTGAAATTTACCAATTTGTTGTGGTTATTCTTGGAAGATTAAGCTAACTTTCACAGGTTCACCTCGGTTTTCCAGCGCACAAACCATGCACCGAGGTGCAATAGAACCAGCCGCTACAAATTCGTTATTCGGGGATAAGAAGAATAAGGGACTGAGGGTCATGCGTTGAAAATGATGAACGAATCACTTCACTGACAGTCACTCACGGTAATATCCCTCAGGGTCACTAACCACTGGTCTGTCTCGTTTCGCGGTAGGCATCCGCGAAGACATACAACAAAGCAACTCAGTTGATCGGTGAGATAGCTTACACTTCGTTGCCAAGTCATGGACTGACCGCCTGTAGGTCGTCTCCATTCGGCACAAGACTGGGAGAAGAGGGCTCTACGAAGTAAACGGCCCGCTGACACGAAATAACCCGTCTAACCTGTGGAGTGTGACCAGCAGATCCATCGAGTGGGAGTTACCTCTCCCGAAAACAGTCTGGGGTACCTCAACATTACCGACCTGGTATTCCAATCAGACCCACGCACTGACGGTCAAACACGGAAAGTATCCAGTCTTCCACGCGCAGTGGCCACGTCTCCGACCCACATAGCACGGCACGTTGGACCGCAGAACTGTACACTCTATCCTCGATAGTCAAACTGAGGTTATGTGAGCACCAAAAATGCCGTACATTAGAAAACGTTGTCTTGGCCTTCTCAATTCCGGAAGTGACTTCGTCTCCATCAATCCTCCGGGACTAATGCAGCTGCCAAGGCAAACGAACTTACCGATCATATCGATCGGTTCACCTGAAACCACGAGGTTAGGGTTTGGTCGCATCTTGCAGTGGCAGTTCACATTTGACAGGTAGGAAGCACATACCGAACTATGCAGCAGATTAATTTAGGTTATTTAAAGCAGTTTACATTTTTGAGGAGTCTCACCCAAAAACAGCAACATCGTTGACGCACTCAATGTCCGTGAGCGAACGCCCCGGGAATATTTCTATCTCTGAGGTGTTGTGGGAAGCTGTCGAACGATCAAGGACTTAAAGGAAAAAGGTTGCGAACGGCACTTTTGCCCGATACCACTGGATGGATGCTGTGACAGATGAGATCGATGCACGAATCTCTGAGGCTCCAGTCACGTTTGCTATGGCGGCAAAGCGGTATATCCCTGCATCCCAACGGACGTGTGCATCAGGCCACAGTACGGAGTGTTTTGTTCTTTGTCTGGGAGACACAGTGCTAGCGGCATCTTAGCATGGGCTGACGGACCCCTTCGCCACCGATTGCTGTCAACTGCATATTTACGATTATCTCGGTCATCACCACAATAGACATCTCGAAATCGCTGTTTGGTTGTACATGCAACTTTGATGTTCGCATTCTGAAAAAGCTGGACAACACGTTGCTCTTAGATGTATGCCAGACTCGCCTTTCACTGATCTATGCTGCCTCTCTGAAAATAAGATTCAAGACCACCATAATCATCAAAGATAGCAACATCAGTGTTGCCACTGATGCTTCACTGCCTAGTGCTGGCCTATGTCAAGCATGCTGAAGTGCCTACACCTCTAACCGCTCAATCGGACAATCTGGAAGGAAACTGACAGCACGAACGCCACTGACATCGATTAGCCGCCATTTCTTGCAACGTCTCCAGCCAAGCACAGACGGGGTCACGGGGACCCCATCCTGGAAGTCGCACAACACCAACAACACCCAAACTCTTCGTGATCTCTTTCACGCCTTTTTGCCAAGTCATGTGCTGTCCACCTCGCGGTTTGCGCCATCCTGAAGGAGGCACGGAGAACAACACTCGTCTCGGTAGACGGTGTTTTGGCATGCGTAGCACATGACCGAGCCATCGTAGTCGATGATGCTGGATGTTTTCCCGGATTGAGGTGCCTGCAGCACAACCAAATACCCGTTTTCTAATCACCTCGTTACTAACACGCTGACGCCATCCGAAACCAGCCACGCTTCTGAGGCATCGGTGGTCGAAAACCTGAAGACGCCTCACATCATCTACCCGCAGAGACCATGTCTCGCACCCATACAATAACACAGCCCTTACTGTAGCCTGGTACACACGACCCTTAAGATCCGGTGAGATGCCTTTTTGACGCTACAAGTGACGCAAATTAGCAAACGTGATTTGAGCCTTTGAGATTCTTGCACTGACTGATGAACTGACCTCTCCATCGGTTTCCTATGGTTGCACACCTCCGGTGACGGAGTAACCGCCGCGACTAGTCCTGTTGGGGTTGGGGTTGCTTTAAGCCATCCAGCTGGAGGGGCCCTGTATAAGTGGTTGCTCGTTGATCGCCACCTGTTTAAGGTTCATTAGTCAACGTATGTGAAAGCAACCCACAAGCGAGCCGATAATCCATACCTGTTCACTGTATCTGCCTACGCCCCAACGGAGTGTAGCTCTGGTACTCTTGGAGACAGTTTGCACAACATTGAGCACGTTATTATAGCGGGCTAAGTGCTGAGGTGTTTTTGTGGCTGCCAGAGATATGAGTGCTCAAGTTGGAGAGCATCGAGAGGATCGAGACACACGTACAAGACCGAGCGCCTGCTGCAGTTTTGCTGACCGGAGACTGCTTCTGTGAAGTAATAACTCCCGAAGGGCCGGAGTTGTCTGGCCACATAAAGCCCCACGCCCCCGACCCGTCCTCCGATGCAGATAGATCTCACCGCCATATACATGGGTGGCGTGGGTCAATTGCTGACTGTCTCTCGGTCTGGAATACATGTGGATTCATATCAATCGATTATCCGTTGCTTATTCTTTCTGTGCTTTTCGGAGACGCACACACTTCGCCTGATCACTGAGCTCTTCGGGCCTTATGTGAAGTAAACCTACCAAAACCACCGAGTAGATTCTCTTCCGGATAGTCAGTCTTCTGATGTAAACTTTTACTGCCAAGCGCTGTCCGCAACCCCGCAAGATACTGGGTGCTCCGCTTGCGGAACGGCGCAGTCGGACCTCAGGCAACACTTGAATTGCTCGAGGCTCAGATGCATAACGCTCCTGGTGAAGAGTATAATATAACTCAGTGAATTATTGAACGTAAGTCGAAAAGAAGCATCTGCGAGGACCAAGAAGCTTAGTGGATCGGAAATGCGGAAGAGATGGAGGAAGCGATAAAATGTGTGAAAGCGTGGAAGCTATTCCAGGTGATACGCGCAAAAGGTCCGAAAGGATCTCTGGTGACTGACTGACTAAAACTGTTGGCACATTCCTAAAAAAGAACACCTAAATCGTTGGCTAGACACTTTTAACAGCAATCCAGTTGTCCATCTGCGATTGCTCACTCGGGTTCCCGACAGGCAACGGGACCCTCAGCAGTGAATCGGGACTGCCGACGGCTTCCTCCCTCAAGGGTCACCAAGTTTATTGATAGGGGTTAAATCGTTAGTCGGTGTTCGTCTGCCATATATGGTAAAGAGGCCGTTCTAACCAGATGGGATGAGTCGACGGTGGCACCTATTTTCAATGGTGCCTGCAGTGAATGTGCTAGACACAGAGGAATTCGCTTCACGAGATCCAGGTCCTTCGTCATTAATTTTGCGTTGTCTAACGGCGACGCATGAAGACGATACCCGAGAACAGCAGACAGACACTATGTTTCTTGACTTCAAAAGTGCGTTCGATTATGTCAGCCAATTCGTTCTTCTCCAAACGCGTGTGGAAGAATCAAGTTCGCGAAGAATATACGCACTCTATTTACGTGCCTGTAAGCGCGTGTGCATGAGGACCCCTCTAAACGCTTTTCTTGGTGTATTGAAGTCAGAAAGGCATGGCACTGAGTCTCGAATTCGTGTATGCCAGGCCTCGGTGGAATGTTGTTTTGAGGTGTCTGCAGGTTTTGACAACGTGTATGCCAGGCCTCGGTGGAATGATGATGTGAGGTGTCTGCAGGCTTTTGACAACCACTGTCTCAGAAGCGTTGGTGGCATCGGATGGCGTCAACGAACTCGCAACGAGGTAACTCTAAAACGGGCATTTGCTTGTGTAGCAGATAGAAAACCGCAAGTTGAACAACCCGTGACTTGGCGTACTGGTGTGAAGGAGATTAAGAAAAGCGCGTGTTGTTGGTGGGGTCCAACTTTAATGATGGCGGCCCATTCCCCGCGCTTGGCTGAAGACTGCAAGACTAATCGATGTCCAGCCAGAGAAACCTCTAAGAACTTACTGACCCAGCTTACTAACCCAACCATTGCATCTCGGCTGATATTGTGTAGAAGTGGATGACTTGGTAATGTCTCAGTCTTCGTGCCTCCATCGGATACCATGTCAGCTGGGCATCGAAAGGGTGTTATGGTTAAACGGCTATTTTATTTATCAGTTTATTTTATCCGATGCCAGTGGTGCTTGTGCGTTCCATGGCTGCGAAGCAAGGCGACTTCGAATGGAAGTATGGCTGTGCTCGATCGATTACCCGCCAGAAGGTTTGTGGTGCAACAAATTTCGAGCTCAGTAATCTTGCCAGCGCTTCGTAGTGATACTGGCCGTCCGTTCCGGGGCCAATTTGTGATGCTGTACTATGTAACGTGACTTTTTGCCCGAAAATATCAACCGTCATCGTAATGACCTGAGTCTAAAATCATCATCATCAAAAACAGCAAAATCGGTTTTGACACTGATGCTCCACTGGTGTACTGCAGTTGTGTCACGGGCTTGTATCGACACAAATAACCGTGAAGTGTAGTTCGCCCGCCGGACGTGCTCTAACGTTCAGTAGATTCATCTGTAGTACCTCCTCGAGGAACAGTTTCTCCGGTGCCCCTCGATTTGAAACACCCTCAAACGCTGGCCGATGGTCTGTTGGTGGCAAGCGGACAGAGGCCATCAAAATGGTGTAGTTTTGTTCCAGTTTTGAAGTCATTTACTTCTATGGGTAGTATGATTTTTGATATATTTCCGTCCAACAAGTGAAATCAGGTTACAACAGAAATCCGAGCATTGTACATTTTGTTCCTCGTTGAAAAGTATCCGCAGTGTGCAATTCAAAAATCCCTTGTGGATTCGAACCAGCAACCTGCCACCTTTTAACTAAAGATGATGCCGTTCAAGCGAACGGTATTATGACCCACTGTAAGTAGCTCAGAACGAATGTCGATTCACAAGTTGCGTAAAATTTGGATCTGAGAAGTCACTCGTGTAGGCAGCCGGTAAGTGACCATGTGACATGGTTTGCATGATAGAAGGGCGATCGCCACAATATCCTAAGTGGGAGCTAGTCACGCTGATAACCGCCCGCTCGTGCCTAAAGGTCACAGACTCGAACTTCTCCAGATTCAGATGATCACTTTGGATTGCTCCCAACGGGGAAAAACAACTTTACAATGTCTCTTGGTTTGTCAACACAGACTGGTTACCGTTACGGGGCGAAATAGCAATTAGAACTCTACATTGAGCTGCTTTAGACATTTATTGGAACGGCCCATGACCGAATCCCCTTGTGCAACCTTTATTTCAGAAAGTTATCCCTGTTTGAATGATGGTCTTCGTCAGTGAGCTACAGAGACGACAACAAAGAAAACACAGATTCCTCTGTGTACTAGGTGTTTCTTGAAGTCCGTTACAGAAGTACATACCGCATGAATCCAAAGTGCTGCGGTAGTAAACGTGTTCGAACGCCCGGTAATCCTGTCAGCCTTCTCAAACCAAGAAACTGACTCCATTCGAGTAGTATCACCGAGATCTCTGAGATACTCGCCGGGTCGTTTGGATTCTATAACTAGTGATAACACATGGGATGTATATTGTACTACTTTTCCGTATAGATCAGTCTCCTTGAGGCCCGAACGGAGCGATCCAGGCGGACCAAGGTTTGTTTTTGCGTCGTAATCGGTGGCGCCTTGTCCTGAAAACCTTTAGGGGTCAGGGAATCTAACTCCTCGTGATTCTTATATTCGGCCGGCAGATTTTCCGGAGTTTCTTTCAAAGCTTCAAACCTGCAACGTAAAGGACTTGTCTCCACGACAAAAGAGTCCACACTCGGTACTGGGTGTTATCAGGGTGATGTAGGAAAACTACTGCCAGATGTAGAACGAAATCGAAGTGAGCTGCAAGAATAGTGACCACTTCGGTTTGGTCTTACTATCGTAGTATACGATGCCTGCTAGTTTGATTTGTTTGTAGGTATTGATGTACAGCCTTGCTTATTGAGCTTCGGCTCATGGGCTTTCTGTTTTTCGTCCACATAAGTTGTCGTGAACAGCTGCCTTTATGGAATCAATATCTCCTGGTGCATTATACACTATGGCCACGCTACGTTGATGGAGTGAATGTTCCGTCTGTTTAGCCTGGGGAGATTCCAAGAATGTCACAGAATTCTGCAGTTAAGCGAACGAGGATTTATCCACATTTCGGTTCAGAATGTTTGGTTTTCTACCGGGATTGTCTGCTTCTTGGAGTTGGTGGATTGCGGAGGAAAAAGTTCGGTTGGTTTTTCATTTCACTGTCCATGGACGGTAGTGGACTACCGATCGCTAGTTGGGCGGTTCGTTTGCATGTATTCAGCGTCGGTAGGTAGTAGTAGGTTTCGGCGCATGGCAAACAGCAGGTCAAACAATCAGCCGGTTCCGTTCCTTGTTTAGTATCAACGCCACTGAAAATCCCAATAGATTTCGTCGCGCTCACAACATCGCAATCGACGAGGACACAGCAGACCTCGACTCCTGATTGGTCGAGCGTAAGTCGCGTGACATCCGATACCGCCATCAAACTACCTGAGTAAGTTTCGTGGATTCACTGATTGATGGACAGGATCGAGTGTTTCGCCAAAGTTTCCCGGTTCGGGCTTGTTCTTGTCGTTCGGAGGTCGCCGTTCACCTGAAAGGCACAAGCGAAAAAATGTGTAGCACTGCTCTTGAAATGCTCAGCGTGAGGCACTAAGCTTGCCGGTGCGAGTACTCGCAAAAAGGTGTCGAATGGAGCTCTGAACAGCGTTCTAGACAACTGTGGGACAACTATCGGAGGAATATTATTCTACACAGCAGCTACCCGAAATGTGAAAATATTTTCGCCTGATGAAAGTGTGCGCTCTGAGCTTGAAAATCACCGTACTATGTCCCCACCATGTGTTAGCTGATTCAACGGCCAAAAAGCTGTTGTCAAACCTTGAAACGGGGAATAAGTAAGAATCGGGTATCCCCGGAGGCGACGATACTTCAGGGGAAGGACGCCAAGCACCACGAGAAGTGCTTCATAGCCCACGAATTTAGGACCGGAAACAATTTTTGTGACAGCTCGCTGGACAGGACCAATGAAGGTGTGGCGATTTGTACCTTTATTTTACTTCCATTATAACACTACGTATTTCATCAATTGCATAATCGTTTTTTGTTTGAAGACGAAAAACTACGAAAAAACGCGCACTTGTGCAATTTCACAGAATACAAGCGTGGTCACGTGCTTCGGCTCTCTCTTCTGATTTCGCTCGCGCTTGCAGCGGTCATTCGCGAGTCTCATGTACTAACTCTGGTACCAAAAC
>NW_008751881.1:488026-492611 GCF_000715545.1 Opisthorchis viverrini | reverse complement strand
GTATTTCATCAATTGCATAATCGTTTTTTGTTTGAAGACGAAAAACTACGAAAAAACGCGCACTTGTGCAATTTCACAGAATACAAGCGTGGTCACGTGCTTCGGCTCTCTCTTCTGATTTCGCTCGCGCTTGCAGCGGTCATTCGCGAGTCTCATGTACTAACTCTGGTACCAAAACATTTCAGACATCTTCGGAATCTATCATATGTGGGAACTGTTCAGAAGAAGACCTTTGGACCAACATAATTGGATTATTGTTTATTCGCTGACCTGGGCCAACGACGAACTATTTTACAGGGAACAATTGTTAGTGAGTCTGTTCCATCTGATCTCTTTATTTTTGTATACCCAACCTAGCGTAATCATTTTTATTTCTTTGCCACACACTCCTGGTAAACTAACTTATTGGGTAGCCAACTACCTACAAAGGTTAAGTCCTTCGTGAGTCCTGGGTGAACAGCTTGGTTGGCATATACAAGTAGCGATCTGACGTAGGCCTCAGTATTTGGAACTTATTGGGTAGCCAGACCACTACAAAGGTTAAGTCCTTCGTGAGTCCTGGGTGAACAGCTTGGTTGGCATATACAAGTAGCGATCTGACGTAGGCCTCATAGCGTATTTGGAAGTCCATCCGAGTAATACGGGATAAAATGTGCCGAATCACCCGTAGAATGTGAACCGATCTCTTGTGGCGCACTGGGGACATGTTTGAAGAGAATAAGATACCCATCTCCTTTTTGGCATCCATTCTTGTGATGTCTTCCGGCCTATTCTCGTCATGCGCACAATCGTTTGCTGAGTCGCCTGCGAATAACCAATGGACGTACTTTTCGTCACTCTGAGGTATGTGCCATTCCAGCGACCACTGCTTTACAGCGTCTGCATCCATTTAAAGGGCGATGGCATTAGCAATCCAGGATTTCAAGTCGTCCGCAAAAAGTAGGCATGAACTTGCAAGAATATCTAGCAGGTCGTTGACGTATGTCAGAAATATCAATGAGTCCAAACAGAAACCATGATGAACTCCAATGGTGACCGGCGCCGGAGGAGAGTGGGTAAAACCTACTTTCATTCGGACGTTTTGTTTTTAGAAACATCGTACCCTTGAGGGGGCCGGCGCAGACAAACGGGCAGGAGAGTTAGCTAGTTATCTTATCTGGTTGTCCTGTAAACCCGTAAACCCACAAGGCCCTGCAGGTATCGAATTGCATACCATGTCTAAAATTCGATTGACACCCAATTCGACCACATCTGCTTTGGTTCATCGGTGGTTGTAGAAAGAAGGCTGCATTGATCTGGGTCATAAATGAGACTGAGTGTACCGCAGAAACTGAGTGTAAGCTGACAGAGGGCATTACGCAACTACTACGTTGGCGTGAAAAAAATCAACAAAGCAACAAATGTGAACCCTGTAAATAGGTTGAACAGTTTTCACAAATTTGCAAGAGGAAACAATTAAGAACGCAATGAGAACGATAACCCAGTAGGCTCAACATGTTTGGGACATTTACATGAAACACAATTCTGATTGGTTGCATTATTTGTACACGTATTGAAGTTAGACACTCGTGGACTCTGGTCGTTTGGTGGCGTACCTGGAGAGGTTCGTATTATGGCTGAACGGAAATTTACGGGCACCGGTTTTATTCCTCGCTCGATGCACCAAAGATATCATCCCGGATGGACAGCGATACAACATATAACTCTTAGAAACATGGATAAGAGTGCGCGAAATCGAACTAAAGGACCGGGTACTTTATTAATTGAACACTAAAAGCCGGGATCAGCTACGTCCGACGCCAAACCGAGCTGCCTATACGTGTGCGCACACTTCGTATCACTGTTGCAAATCGGGTGTTGATGTTCGCGTGGGTCAAGAATGACAGTTTAGTAAATTCAGCAGGGTTATCAGCAGGACAGGGGACCAAAGTCTGTTAGACTTATTTTTTGTTTGTCTATCAGGGCTTGGGATTTAGGCTGTACCTATGGAAAGGAGGGTATGAGAAGCAGACCTCACTGCTTGTGATGGTGGCCCATGACGGAGCTGATTGTACTTAAACTTGTGAGGTTGGTCAAAACTAGGATAGCCAATAGAAAGTGGTATCTAGCGCCTCACGGAAACTGTAATCTGAACTAGGTGTGGCACGTAAAGGGCACTGTGATCGCAAAAACATGCTCAACTAGTCCTTCATTTTTAGGTCCGGTACCTCATGAATGACAGCTATATGGAGGCCAAACGGAATCTGTGAAAAGCCTGTAGTGGTCAGTGTGATGGGTGGTGATACAAGAGTGACGGGATAAGAGGCAAGCTAAAAGTAAATTCTGCCCATAACATGGCTAAGGGGAACAACGAAACGACATGGATAGCCCGGCTGGGGTGCTATTCAAGAGAAAAATAACCACGAAAAAGACGAAGATTCCCTTCCGGCAGTCACTGTACCCGTGTTAGAACATTTTGAATGTGTGATCCTTGAGGTTTTTGGGATCAGTGAAAATTGGACGTGTGCCATTGCGAGAGCTCAGTGGGAACGGTTTTAGCTACAGAGGTCGTACGAAGAAAGGAAACTTCCTCAGTGCGCAACATCCTTGTGGCTTTGCCCTGCGTACATTTGGGCATATACATAGCAACCAGGGAAGCAAGAGTAGAATGCATGTGAAAGGTAGCAAGTTGGACCAACAGGATCAGCCAATGCTTTTATGGATGAACACCTTGGAAGCAAAATCTTACAAGAAAACCCGAAGAGAAAGCCAATGATGGCGAAATACATTCATTTGCAAACAAATCTGGTCTTGTGAGAAACTCACCTGGAATGCAGCTGCATCCCTCGTTTGTGATGTTTCAAGGCAACTAAATACGCTGCACCAGGCCGCCCCATGTTTCAGTTGATACGATCTTATGAATACGCGAGACTTCTCGCAATGTATGCCCAAGTGGCATACCTGACAATGACCAACAACGCATGCAATCGCTGTGTTGCGCTGCGTCGTGTTCTTCCAGGATGAAGAACGAATAATAAAATGTAAGAATATTCGTAATGACCACTCACAAGGTTGCTGAAGATCTTTCGACAGCCCACGACTGGTTTCGCTTTTCTTCGGACTCATCAGGTGGGCGCAGTGTAAGAGATTCCGTCGACCTAATGTTCTACCTGAGACCAAACTGTGATGTCGAGGGCTATCGAAGAGTTTTCAGCAACCCTATGATTAGTACATTACGTCTATACACACATCACGATATCTCGGAGATCGTAGCAACTGAAACATGAGCCTGCCTGGTGCAGCGCATTCAGTCGCCTGAAAACATCACAACCGAGAGCCCCACCGCGGGTCCGAACGTAGGTTAGGAAAAGGTCTAAGAAGCCAACTAAATGGTGAGATCCCCGAACTCTGGATGTTTCCAACAGGGGAAGGGGCTGGGGCAGTGAGAGATATTTTGTCGAAAGCAAGAGATAAATTCGAGAAAACGCACTCAGTGAAATGTGCGGCCACATCAGCTTGGGGAAGTCTCAATGCACTAACGTCCGATATCCATCGCGCACGAGCATTGATCGCACACCCAGTCCATGCCTCAGGGAGTTTTACGCGACACTCGCTGATAGAGTTAAAGCGTAATTGGAATGAAAAATGAAAAAAAACGGCCAATGACAACGTAGAAGTGAACGATCCATCGCCAGGCCATGGCATCCAAACGGTACTGCTGTTTAGGCTACGGCATAACCAAATTCTCAAACAATGTTGTATTCCCGGAAGATGACTGTGTACGTGCCCCTATGAAATGCCCTATTGAACAGATTATTAAAAATGTTTATCCTCAACTTGTGGGTGGCACACTGTCTGGCATGATCATATGTTTACAGTCAGAAGGAAGCATGACTGGGGGATTTGTGGGGGTGCGGATCGCACGAAGAGGACGATGTCATAAATAATAATAAAAAGTTTCTCTACCAACTTGTTGGGAACAATGGGCATGAGGTCAAAGATGTAGCCAGCTGGTATGAACTAAAACCGAAAACCATTCCTGGCCATGAGTGACCTTGGGCGGTTGGCTAAATGGCCGGATTCACAGCGAGCAAAAGTGGCGATGGAATTGGAATAATTCAAATTGGGAGCACATGGTGAGCTTTGTCTCAAAAATGTGGTTTGATCTTAAACTAAGCTGATTCATTGGTTGCACTGTTGTAGGGAAGTCAGGTGCAGGGGATAGGTTGGATGGGGTCAAGGTGCTAATACATAGGGCGACCAGAACACCGTATACGGAATTAAACTTGTGGAGGAGGCAAGCCGAAACTGCGGCAGAAAAAGCGGGCTAGCCATATTTAAGCGAAAATTCATCGGGTACGGAGGAGATCATGCCAGAGACGAGGGCGGGTGGAAAATTTGCTCGGAGTTATGACCACAGGCTTCAGTGATCGAGGGGTTGCGGCCGAGATTCCGAAGAAAATAGTTGCGGGAGTGCCATCCAACCGGGTATGGCAGTGACATGCCATCATCGTCCTGATATGCTTCGGTTTATGGACAGCCACGTGACGGTTGTCAAGGGTGCCACGATCGCAGAAAGGATACGCAGATCCGTGGCGGCTGGTTC
>NW_008751881.1:478284-480825 GCF_000715545.1 Opisthorchis viverrini | reverse complement strand
TGGTATGAACTAAAACCGAAAACCATTCCTGGCCATGAGTGACCTTGGGCGGTTGGCTAAATGGCCGGATTCACAGCGAGCAAAAGTGGCGATGGAATTGGAATAATTCAAATTGGGAGCACATGGTGAGCTTTGTCTCAAAAATGTGGTTTGATCTTAAACTAAGCTGATTCATTGGTTGCACTGTTGTAGGGAAGTCAGGTGCAGGGGATAGGTTGGATGGGGTCAAGGTGCTAATATTTAGGGCGACCAGAACACCGCATACGGAATTAAACTTGTGGAGGAGGCAAGCCGAAACTGCGGCAGAAAAAGCGGGCTAGCCATATTTAAGCGAAAATTCATCGGGTACGGAGGAGATCATGCCAGAGACGAGGGCGGGTGGAAAATTTGCTCGGAGTTATGACCACAGGCTTCAGTGATCGAGGGGTTGCGGCCGAGATTCCGAAGAAAATAGTTGCGGGAGTGCCATCCAACCGGGTATGGCAGTGACATGCCATCATCGTCCTGATATGCTTCGGTTTATGGACAGCCACGTGACAGTTGTCAAGGGTGCCGCGATCGCAGAAAGGATACGCAGATCCGTGGCGGCTGGTTCTGGGTGGGATGGAGATTCACACAGAGAGTCATAGATATCTAGGCTCACGGATAATTTCCCTTTCGTTGGAGGACCAAGTGAGTGAAGACCAGGGACAAGTCAGTTTGAATGAATAACACTTTAGGCAACTGCAGTCGAGGTTTAAACATTCGGACGGGATGGAACGGTCGGCAAATTTGTAAATTTCCAAGTAAACGCAATTTCTCACTCCATGTAATCACTTGTCATCACCCTAGTTGCAGCAGACGCCAAGTTTTGTGTATATTAATGCATATCATCCCATTATATATCCCTTCAAACTCATTATGTTTTGCGAATCTCCTCCCATCCCCTCACCTTCCCAAGCTTTGAACTTCGGAAGTGCCCGCTTTGGAAGACTTGGTTCGGTGATCTCCACTCCACCTGGCCTATGATCTACAACTCCGGGATCACCAAGCGGACCAAGAAAACCTACAATCCCATATCGGTTTCGTTCCACCTTTTTTCCTCGACCAGGCTGAAATGAATACCGCTGCTCAATGAACTGCACACCCCAGCCGAATCATCTCAAATGTGACGTCCGCCACGGGGCTGTGCAAAAGCTGAAGCATTTCAGGCCAATGATGGCACGACACTGCCATACTCAGTTTGATAGCACACACGCAACAGTTCCATTCCTCCTACCAACCGAGCCCCTTTGCTTACTCGTTTCACTGACCCAAACTGCCACCATGACTTTCATTTCAACCTGTTGGACTACTCGTTTGAATTCAACCACCCCCGTGTCCCCATTCAACCAAATCCCTGTACCTGACTTCCCTACAACAGTGCAACAAGTGGGTCAGCTTGTTCTCAGATTGCACCATATTTTTGTGACTAAATATGCCATGTTCTCCCAATTCGAATTATCCACTCTCCACCTCCACTTTTGCTCGTTATTACTGCGGCTATTTACTCAACCGCCCAAGGTCGCTCATGGCACGGATTCACGGATTGATACACAGGATCGGGGCTTTTCCCCAAGTTTCCCGGGTCGGATTTGTTCTTGTCGGTCAGTGAATGTCGTTCACCTGAAAGGCACAAGTGAAAGAAGGGTGTGGCATTGCTCTTTATGTTCTCAGCGCGGGGCAGTATGCTTGCCCGCGTGAGGATTCGCATTAATAAATGTCTAATAGTGCTTTACAATGGGTTCTAGAAGGAGCGTGAACAACCGCTGGAGGAAGGTCATTCCACGCAGCTACCACCCGAAATGGAGAAAAATTTGTCTAATGAATGTATGTGCTCTGAGCTTGAAAATTTTATTACTATGTCCCTGCCGGGTGTTTGCTGGTTCAACGGTAAAAAACCTGTTTGCCAAGCCCCGTTCAAACAGGGCGTAAGAAAGAATTACGTCCCCTTGGAGGCGACGGCACTCCAGTTAAAAGAGATCAAGCATCGCGAGACGCGTTTCGTAGTTCACGGACTTGAGGCCGGCAGCCATTGTCGCAGCGGCCCGCTAGACACGCTAAACGAGGGTGACGTCTTTCGTGCGTCCTGAGTAGACAACTTGTTTGGCGTACTCCAGCAGCGGTCTGACATAGGCCCCATAGAGTATTTAGAAGTCCATGCGAGTAATGCGGGAGAAGGTGCGTCGGATCATCCGTAAAATGGCGAATGCCTTTTGGGCAGATTTCTCATGATGTAGTGCGAAGGACAAGTTTGAGGATACCCAGATGCCCAGATCCTTTTTGGCATCTATCCTCATGATATTTACTGGTCCCTTTTCACCGTGCATAACAAAGGCATTCGCCGAATTCTCTCGAGACGACATATGGACGCACTTTTCATCATTCAGAGGAAGGTGCCAGTCCAACGACCACTGCTTTGCAGCGTTTACATCCATTTGGAGGGCACTGGCATTGGAACTCCAGGATTTCAAGTCGTCCGCAAAAAGTAAGCATGGACTCGCAAGAACGTCTGGGAGGTCG
>NW_008751881.1:477763-478015 GCF_000715545.1 Opisthorchis viverrini | reverse complement strand
CATCGCCGAGTTTGTTGAAAAGGCTGAGGCAGTTTGTGTAAAAGCATTTCAACACTGCCTCTGCTTCCTCCAAGGGTGAGGAGCCGAAAGTTGAGTGACCAGGGTGGTTAGCAGACTTAATAGTTGTGCACCGGGTTTGAGTCTGAGTCCAAGCTCCAAGGGGGGCCTCTGGGGCGATGTCTGCTTCCGGCCATTGTGGTTTCTGGGGGTGCTTTTCGCCTGCAGGGTCTTTTTCGTTCCGTGAGAGCTCGG
>NW_008751881.1:468723-477731 GCF_000715545.1 Opisthorchis viverrini | reverse complement strand
ATCCTTGGGCGTTGTGGCGCGGTTTAACCGGAAGAGTGTCTCTGCGGGGCCCTGAGCGCTAGGTGGTAGCACCAAGAAGTAATGATTTTGTTGGCGCTCCCAAGAGGCTCGTTTTCGCGGAGGACTGCACCTTGAAGCCAGCCAGCAGTTTTCTAATCTGGCGAGCTTTATGTAGCTTGTTTGGCTGCAGTCGCACTTCTTTCGTGTTTGTGTGGACACCCGATCCGCCAGCGATCAGCGTGGCCAACTGGATGTAGGATTGATTTTCCAGATGGCTGTAGTCATGTTTATGGGCTTGTGTGTCGTGCTCCTGGGCGACGGTTGTGTCCACAGGCAGAGCGCTTTTGACGGTTTTCCAGATGGCTGTAGTCATGTTTATGGGCTTGTGTGTCGTGCTCCTGGGCGACGGTTGTGTCCACAGGCAGAGCGGCCGCTTTTGACGGGGTGGAGCTGTGGTTTAGCTTCGCTACTTGTCCCCGCACCTCTGACTCAGTCCAGTTCAAGGGCTGTGACTTTGCTGACGAGTACATGGCTGTAACTGTGTCCTCTGATACGGAGATAAGCGTTGATAGCTCCGCGTAGTTTGGGCGCGGCTTGCATGTGGGGTTTGCCTCCTCCAGGGCGTCCCTGCCTTTGGTAGGCGAGATGCCTGTGGTGGTCGAATAAAAACTGCTGTCTGGAGACGCAGCTGGTTTCGTCGGTCTGCTTTCGGTAGCACAGGGGGATATGACTACAATCGACTTGGTCATGAGCTTGGGGTCGGCTAAATTGATGCCCGGCGGAAGCCTGTTTCGTGCTTCCACTCCTGACCTGCTATGACCAAGCCCACGCGCGTCTAGAGGACGATCCTCAGATAGGCGCCTGATCATTGGGTTGGCCTCTTGAATGCTGCCAGCCCGCTCCAAAATCTCCTATACGTCGGATGGGGAAGAAATAGTGACTAGAAGTCCAAGAATTCGCTTACTTCCCTTTTGGCGTAGCCATTCTGTGTGGAGCGATTTACCAGGCTTGCTAAGGATCGACTGTGCCAGCTTTGCCGGCGTGATTTTTTCGGAGATTGATCCCCAGATTATCAGTCTGTTTTCCTTTAGGCGCCTGTCCACTAGAGACCCTGTGGCGGTTTTTATAGCCGCGTCAGACAGTTGTATGACTTTCTTCGCAGCCAGTATCCCGATTAAGGCGGAACACTGATATTGGTCTTTCTGAATCTGCACTGGGGATTGGGTACCGTTTTTTGGGACTCTCCTCCTCGCTGCGGTATGCATTGCACCCTTGACGTAAAGGCAACTGGCGCAGACAAACGAGTCACGAGAGTTGGCTAGTCGGCTTATCTGGTCATCCTGTAAACCCGTGCATTTGAAATGCCACCAGGCCTTGCAGGGGTGGCATTGCATACCGCGTTTGACGTTCGACGGGCAGCCATTTCGCCCACATCTGTTTTGGTCTACCAATGGCTGCAGAGGGCAATCGGTATAAATTGATGTCATGTTTCGGACTAGATGTACAATAGGAAGTGTGAGCAAAATATAAAGGGTTATCTCTCAGATGTTTTGTTAGAGTAATGAAATTCAACAAATACTTGTGTCTACTCTGTGAATAGACTGAAAAAGGAAAAAAGTATTTCACGAATTTGCACGAGGGAAAAACGAAACCGATTTCGAACGTGCCGCGCGGGTCGATTCATGGTTTTTCAGTTTTGGGTCATATCAGTCTTTGAATTAGTCGGACCTCATGCCCATTGTCCCCTACAAGTTGCAAAATGAACATTATTATTTAATCGAGTACTTCCCACTGTTTATGACATTATCCCCTTTTCGCGCAATCCCCGCTACGCGCAAATCCCCCTGTCATACCCCAACCTGACTGTAAACTCGTGATCATGCCAGACGGTACACCACCCACAAGTTCGGAATATACATTATCATTATCATTAAAAAATTAAGAGGTAGTTGTGTAGCCAAGCACCCACTTATGATCGCCAGCCCAAAGACGTTGAACAGAGTGGCATACAAGCTTGGAACGTCCCCAAAGCATCTACTCAATTGTCTAAGGCGTCATAGGTGGTTCGGCTACACCCTACATTCTTTTCGCTCACAAACAAGTGAGACTATCCCTCCGTTAGGTTTCGCGATTTGGTCATCGGTCGAGGTGACGTCATCGTCGCGTAAGTGCATTAAGGTTAAAATTGCTTGGTTGTTATACAGGGTCCACGAAGGTCGAATTCAACGGATCACTGGCAGTTTACGCAAACAGTATTGTTGGCTTCTTGGCTAGTCTATTTGCTAGTGGCTGGCTGACTTTGAGGCTTGCCTTTCCAGTACTCCCGCCGCACAAGAAAAAACCGCGAAGGCCAAACCGGTGTACCTCACCGGCCCTATCCGACTTATGTTTTGAATGCACAAAGAAAATTGTTATCCGGTGGTGAGATTTGGCCATGAATAGAGAATCGTTTTGCATACCAGCCGACTGGTGTTGCTGCCAATACGACCGTTAAAATAGCATGTTTTATAATGAACCAGGTCAACGGACCTGTCGGCAACATGAAATTTGACGATGATTGAAGCCCCTGACGAAATCAATTTTTAGTAGTTGCTGATCTTGCCTTCCATGAAGGACAAGGGCATGATCTGTTTGGTCACGTCCAGTTGATGCCGATGGAGGTTTTTCAGTGCAAAGGGAATCAAAATTGGCGGGATATATGTTTTCGCAGGCTGAAAAGTTAGGAGGCTGGTATAAGGACGGGACCAAGGTACAATTGTCCAGCAGACAGAAGTGTACGAGGGAGTTAGTTGGCCGACAGAATTAGCGAGCGTTGGTGGAAGGATGCTGTGCACTAGGGTATACAACGGCGGCTTGCAGCAAAAAGGTTCCAACAAGATGTAGAAAACTGTATGGAAAGTGCCATCTTATCGGCATGCAACCATATAACAGGCTTATTGACTGTATGTGTTACTCACGGACCAATCATCAACTCTAAAGCTTGAAGCAGAAAGGGAGCTCATGGCCAGCAGAGCATCTCAGATAGAACAATCTCAACGAAAGTATGCGGAGCCCGAACGGAGGAGGGGTGATGGCCATGTTATTCAAGACACAGTTTTGGTCATAATTCGGTTTTCTTCTCCAGAGAGCCACAGCTGGTTGGCTCATCAGTTCGCTTGTCTTCATCTTATAGCGGGAATGTGGCAAGCATTTACAAGGATACACATTTTGGAGTTCTGCGGGACGACCATTCCCACGGGGTAGGAGGTCAATGAACCAGAAAATACAAAAAACACAAGCGAACCTAGTTGTGTGCTATAAGTGATTATAAGCGATTCATGTGTCCTCGAATGGAAAGCGGACCCTGAAGTCATGATCTTAACAAACAAAGACGCAGACCCATAAAGACTGGAGTGGTCCTCGGTCGGAAGCCAGTTGGATAGCATTTCAGAATTCCATGACAATATTTTCTGTGTTCAAAATGCGGAAGTCCGCAATACATACATCAATTCAAGTGAGACGAATCCGTCATAAGCCTAAATGGCATAGCTGCTTTTAGTATGGTGGTTTTCTGGGCGAAATTCAAGCGTCCAAATAAGTTGTTGTTGTCAGATGAGTCCCTTTGTGACGATGCTGAGATTACCACAACCGTCATACGCGACACACTCTAGCGGGCCCAACCTCATATCGTCTGGCCAAGACAGCCGCTTTAATTGCAAATGTTATGGCAATGCGAGAAAAATCTTCAGAGTACGGTAGCGTTATTTGTAAACAAGTTGTGCGTTGAAGTAAACGGTTGCGTTCACTACCATTACGTTTTCTTTGCATTCCGTTTACAATTGACCGTTGATTTTTGGCTTTTATGAATCGGGCATAAAACTTCATAGGGCTTTGTTCCTCGCCTTATTTCTCCGCTTTACCAAATGACAGCTGCCTGGCATTCATTGTATCAAAGTTTGACCCATATACCAAATCATCAGGCGTCCAAAAAGGCGGGTGTCGAAGTCAGTCCATCACCGGCAAATCGGACAATTCTTTTGGTTCAGGTAATTCTCTAGACGGCGGGAACCAGATAGCTTTACCCACACAAAGACAATTATTAGCACCCCAATGAAAGCCCACCTCAGATTTGGAAAACGGACGAGCCCGGAAAGGGCGCTAAATCATATCTTGCAGATGTCACCATTTCTGCGCCTACCAAAGGAAGCAAGATTGACTAAGTAAATTTACAATCATAACCAGGAATATGAGTCTTCTGTGAAGAACCTTCACTTGTCGCTATGCGGATTCCTAAATCCTTGACCAGGAAGTATTTCAAATGCAGACCAAAATACAGACAGATTGGACAGTACCTTTGGCCTTCTCTGAACCACTGCGTTAGTTGGTTGATAGCGGCCACTGTGATAAAAATGGTGCCTCAACCAAATGCGAGCACAGTTTGTTGTCCCGGTTCGTGCTACCGTTATTATCAAAACGTTGTGCACACTGCCTCGTTAGGATGACAGCGACCCGTCGACCCGTTCCAGTGATGTATTGCTATCGAGGAGAAACTTGATTGTGTGGACCAGTAGGCCCAACGCATCACCTGGAGAAAAAACCGAACGAATTCCCGCCCGTCCCAACCTCCCAAAAACTTTTACCTAAAATTGCACATAACTGACTAGAGATGCAAGCCGGCTTATTATCAAAAATTTACTGGCCACAAATCAAATACTGAATAAGTTTTGCGGCACCTCATTCCAATCTCTCACAAGTATGATTGGAGGTATTTTCCTACATCCGTTTATTAACAGATGCGACCGGAGACGTGTGAAGAGGCTTGCGTATGAGCATCTGGCCAAAAATCTCTATTTTGCACGTCTAAGTGCTACACCAGATCAAGGTCTTGCGAAGCGCAGTTCTTCCCTTTCGCTTTGTGCCCTCGTGCCCCAGAAATACCATGTTTGCATTCATTTTGCCGATAAATTTATGCTCATTGAGTCGTAGTGCTTTGCCACCACCGAGGGCTGGAAATTCATTTTAGCATGTAAACCCAGGTAAACGAACTAGTAATGTGGTGCAAAAAACGCAGTCGTTTTTATGGCTTTGGAGTTTTGAGATGTCACTGTGACCATTTTTCCTGGATGAAGCTGGTCACAACGTTTTAGAGGTCAGGTTCCGTCAATGACTGTCCTTTTACCGACACGAGAAATAGAGTCACTTCATTGTGCCATGGTAAAGGAGCAAAGAGTAGTAGCAGCAAGGTACCGGACTCTGCACTCGCCAGTACATCTAACTAGTAAGAAAACATAAGGACTAGCTCTTTGTGTTGCACCTGCAATTTTTTATGTATCTGGGACGGTCTCCGGCAAATGCTCACTGGTGATTAATTTTATTTGTTTGCCAGTGGAAGTTGTAGGCAGATGTAAGAGCACAACCGTATCAAGAAAATGGCCGTGTCAACATATACGCAATTAACTACTGATTCCGTTCATACCTTGCAGAATTGCGATAAAACACAATTGCTCAAAAACATCAAAAGCAGACTATTACGATGAGTTAATAATTTGTATAAAAGTGCTAACGGCCACAATGAACACTGGTTTTGACCGCATTTCTAAAGAGCATCTCCCCTCATAATTCACAGAGTTCAAACAGCCACACTGGACACAGCCGTAAATGGAGAGCGGCTAATCCCGTAGCCTGTGTCACACGTCTCATTTCTGCTGCTGAGCGCTCTCACTTTTCACAACCCCTCATTTTATACAAAATGTAATTATCTGCCCACCAGACAACCCTTTTATTTAGGTTTGTGAAGTTGCAGCGGATAATTATTCTTTTGTTCGTGAGCTTCATGTGCATTAGCATCGGCCAAACACCAATTCAAATATGACATCAAGCTTAACTTGCAGATTGTCCTCAATGCCTGCTTGCAACGAGCCTGTCAGAAAAACATCTCATCAAGCACCTTATTAAACCCTGTGGCTTTCCGAATTCCCCTTTCTTGCACTTATACTTCCTGTCAAGACGGGCACCACTCCAAACATTTCTTTGCCAAAGCACAATGACTTAGCTATCTGAATCTCAGCCAGCCAACGCGCATTCCCACAGTTTCATCAAGTTCATACGATTGCTACCCACTCGGATTATTTTCAGGGGAACGTCCCTGAGTGTCTGCAGCAGATAATCCCCACCTGCTTGCCTCGGGCAAATTCCACTATGATTTGTTTGCCCACTTTCCATCCCTTTTGCCAAGTTACTTCACGTTACCATAGCTCCCAACCCAGCTTTCACATCACAGACAAGAGTACGGTCAAACCGTCCATACGTCTATTTTTATACAAAAGGAATATTCCCCTGAAAGCTCCTTTAGTCTGTTTGACCGAACTACTGTTTACTAAAGGTATCACAGGTATCTTCATATTGCAAGGTTCGTTTGTTCACAGCTCACGTTTGGGCCATCGAGCTCGGCGGTTCTGCGAAACGCACTGCCTCAACGCTATTAATAGTTCCGTTTCTGCCCTTCTCCACTGAGGTAGCCGTGCAAATTTATAAAGTTACAAAGTCCTGTTGAAGAACAGTTCACTGTATCTCAAATTTCGAATACCAGCTTGAACATAAACAAGGGCTGGTTCATAAACTTCCGCGGTACATCCCGTATATACCGTACCATATCATAGCTGGTTAATTTGTTTCCCCCAGCGTCAACGCCAAGGGTGAAGGTCAACCTGACACTGCGAGCAGCTTTGGATGCTTTCTACTGTCGGTCGACAATTCTTCGTCTCCCTGCCATCGGGCACTGGTGTCAGGCATCAAGGCATGGAATATTTTAACGTGGCACACCCTCCATGTGGTTCATTCTGCGCAATGGTATCAATTGAACGCGTGTCTCAAGGCCAAATTTTGTTTCCTCCCTTGTCTTACCTAAGTCGCAGTCAGAAGCTTTCCAACTGTTGGTTTCCTCCACCACCTTCGGTCACTGTCCACTTAGTTTGAGTGAACAACAAATTCCAAATTCTCTCCTCGGTGCTCCAGGGATTGAATTCGATTATCTGAAAGATCGTCTTCCACTTAAAGCTTCGTTAAGTGGAGCTCTCTAATGAGATGGCCGCAGGTGATTTGGGCATGGTTTAACCACGTAACCTTCCTAACTATATATTAAGCGAAATTTATCAATCTAGATTTGTCAAAAGCGTGTATTTCTCTCCATCTAATCGGCCGCTACTAGAGACAGCTGTTTCTAGCCCACATGTATCGCATAGGGCCACTTGGTGTTTTAGAAACTGCTCAATTTAAAGCCTACTGAGGTTATTACCATACTATGCTGGACACTTCTTGAACTGTGCGCGACTGCGGATCCCAAAAATTTCAAGGGCAATTTTGTTTTACGCACCGGCCCCTGCAGGGCGCGTAAAATGGGCTGGGTGTAGAGACCGATCGGAATTCTTGGTTAGTTTTGCAATAATAATTTACTATGTGGGTATCGAATTTACTGAAAGTATACGCATCAAAACTAATGAACATGCACGTGTAATTGGTTTTTAGTGTGATTCCCCCACGTAAAACGACTGAATTCCATCTTACAATAATAATAATGATTGTTGTTCAACCTTATCACAGTTTCGGTGCATAGTTTTCGTGCCACCCAAGAAGAGCATGAGGGCTACCATACTGCCAGCTTAATCAAGCATACACAGAGGAGGTGTTCCAGTCATTAAATTCACGCCACCTTGGATATTATCGCTTGATTGAGTGGTACATACGAGATATTTCAACCATACGATCACCGATTATTAGCGAAGTGGAGCTAATTAATACATGCTGCTGCTTGGAGTCTGCGATGCGTCAGGATGCAGATTTTCGAGCCTTACCAACTTCTACGTGTTAAGTTTACGTTAAGCATTTATGCAACGGCGAGCTCGAAAACTAAGGCTAATCAGATCCTGGAAATTGCATGGCAGTATATCCAAAGGTAGACTCAAATATATGGGACCCTCTTCCCTAGCTGGAATGACGCCTCAGTGTTTAGAGCGCTGGAACAAAAGTCGATTGACGCGGCGACCCATCTCGGTTGATCAGAGAAAATACAAGCTATCCTACGTGCAAGGACACCTCAGGAGCAGTTTACTTTTACCCGGCGTTCCTGGCTTTGACAAAATTACTCTCCCACGAACACACCAGTACTACGTATCGATCTTTGGCTGTCAAATTATGACAAATATTGCAGCGAGCTGTCATTGCATTTGGACACCACACGTGACAGCAACAAATTACGAAAAATTTCCTCTCGACCACGAAAATCCGGTGTGCAATTTTATTGCCGAAGTACAACAAAGCACCTGGTCCAGACATTGTGGATTCTGCACTCTTCGAAGGTTATGAGCCTTCACGACTAGCATGACAAATTGACTCCAAATGGAATGGGGGAAGGATTACGAACAATAACACGCAACGAGTAACTATAGTGTTCAAAATGGACGCAAGTTAGAACATTTCACTCACAGAAGCGTCGTGTTGAACGACTTACTGAACAATTTCAAAAACAGTTTTTCTGGGTCCTATCAACTTACCCTATGGAAGGACCAAATAGACCCGAGTGGGTCGTGTGTGTCATTCCACCATGTTCGACAGAAGTTCAGTGTGCAGTTTAATTGCTTCAACGCAACAAACTACTTGGTCCAGACAGTTGGAATCTTGCTCTCTGCAAAGCTGGTTCGTCTGCCATGGCGAACCTGACGACTGAACTTCAAAGTATCTGAGGTGAGGAAAGAATGCTCGATGAGTAGACCGTTTAGGTTGTGATTCCTATATTCAAAGGTGGTGAAGGGAATTCGCGGGAAAACAGCCTGGGCGTCAGTTTAGTGGGCGGGATGGCTCAGTGGTTAGAGCGTGAATTTAATGACTGTTCCACTTATGGTTCAAACCTGACCTCTGCATCTCGACTTCCCCTGTCTTGACTTTGGCACCTGGAAGTATCCCAGTCCCCGTGCCTCCTTCGGGGTGCATGGTAGCTAGGCACCGCAAGGGTGATACCACTGGACGATTTTTTC
>NW_008751881.1:466233-468317 GCF_000715545.1 Opisthorchis viverrini | reverse complement strand
TAGAACATTTCACTCACAGAAGCGTCGTGTTGAACGACTTACTGAACAATTTCAAAAACAGTTTTTCTGGGTCCTATCAACTTACCCTATGGAAGGACCAAATAGACCCGAGTGGGTCGTGTGTGTCATTCCACCATGTTCGACAGAAGTTCAGTGTGCAGTTTAATTGCTTCAACGCAACAAACTACTTGGTCCAGACAGTTGGAATCTTGCTCTCTGCAAAGCTGGTTCGTCTGCCATGGCGAACCTGACGACTGAACTTCAAAGTATCTGAGGTGAGGAAAGAATGCTCGATGAGTAGACCGTTTAGGTTGTGATTCCTATATTCAAAGGTGGTGAAGGGAATTCGCGGGAAAACAGCCTGGGCGTCAGTTTAGTGGGCGGGATGGCTCAGTGGTTAGAGCGTGAATTTAATGACTGTTCCACATAACTACCACACCTTTTTATTTTTTTTTCACACTCCGCAAAGTACATACTTATTCCAAGGCGAGGAGAATGTCATGAATACATAAACCATACCTTTGCATAGACCATTAACTCGTAATTCTCACTATACTTTCAGCTCAAGTAATACCGTCATTAGACGATTAAAACGTACATTACGCCCTTCTATTGTGCCTTCTTTCTAATCTCGTCCTGGGACTACTCGGCTCTTGCAACAGAGCCCCCTACAGCCTGGGAGGTTTACGAATGTACATGTTCTCAAATGCCACCGGGCTCCTGTTCCGGATGACCTCCACTCTGCATTTTTCAAAGACGGGGGTGAACTCCTCAGCCGGCTTTTGTCTGATCTGTTTGCATGCATTTGGGAGGAGTCTCCCAAATGTGATAGTGCCATTTCGAGAAAAGGGGATCGTAGTGAGTGTGATAACCACAGGGGGGATCAGCCTGACCCCGGTCTTAACGAGACTTGTCACCTGTGCTTTATCGCTTTACGGTGGCTCGCGAGACTCTGACTCGAGAGCAGCAAGCGGGATTCCGGCCTGGTAGGAGTTGCGTCGACCAAATCTCCATACTTCGTCAGGTGCAAGAACAACGCCATACGTACAAGCGACCCACAATTCTAGTGTTCCTGGATTTCCAGGACGCATTTGACTCGGTTGCCCGGTCTGTTCTTGACATGCTTGCCTACCAAGGAATGCCCCGGAAGTTTGTGGACATAATAGGTTCTCTGTATTCTCAGACTTCCGGACGTGTGAGAGTATACGGCAAGCTCCGTCACTAAGAGACTGGACCTTACCTTGGTGTGACGGTTGGCGCACGTCATCGACCCATTGAGCTATACTGGGAGGCGTCCCCTCGACACTCATAGTTCTGCGGTCCAACCTGCCGTGCTATGTGGGTTGGAGACGTGGCCACTGCGCGTGGAAGACTTCTGAACGCTCCGTGTTTGACCATCAGTGTGTGGGTCTGATTGGAATACCAGGTCGGTAATGTTGAGGTACGCCAGGCTGTTTTCGGTAGAGGTCACTCCCACTCGATGGATCTGCGGGTCACACTCCACAGTTTAGACGGGGAGAGACACTGGAATTTGTGGAGCGTTTTACGTACCTTGGAATTTGTATGAGTTGCGAATGTGGTGTGACAGGAGCGAGAACGAATTTACTGATAGGAAGTTGCGTGGTTTGACCCCTGCCTCTGCCTCTCGACTCCCCCTGTGTAGGTTTGGGCAACATGGCAGTATCCCAGCCCTGATGCTTCCTTCGGGCGGTATGGCGATTAGGCACCGTAAGGGCGTTACACTTGTAGTGTGGCGGATGAGGTCGATACACAATCTGCAAGGCTGGAGTCGTGTTTCTTGATTTGAGACACCTATGGCGTCCAATTGATGTATCTCTTAATCTCAGGGGACGTGTGTATCAGACTACAGTGTGTGCTGTTTTGTGGTGTGGCTGTTCAATCAAGCTGAATGCCTCGCGGCATAAAAAGCGGTGCCTGTTTGTCGTATCGGCTTATGCCCCGACGGACTGCAGTTCTGATGCGGAGAAGGATACTTTCTATCGAGAGCTATCCAGGCTCATTCGTCAGGCAAAAAGCACTGACATTGTGATCCTTGCAGGCGATTTGAATGCTCAAGTAGGTCG
>NW_008751881.1:450949-463678 GCF_000715545.1 Opisthorchis viverrini | reverse complement strand
CCCAACCAAATCATCGGTGAACGAAACTGTGGCAGCTACAACCAGTGTACGACCAGTACGCGGTTCTTACAGCTGACAATGATGGGATGATGTGTGATGATGATGATGATGATGTGTGGCTGTGGGGTTTGGCCTGTTCTAGCAACAGAACGGAGACATCTTCGGGTCTTCGGTAAGCGCTGCCTCAGGTCCATGGCTTGTGTGAGTTGGTGTGGTAGAATACGCAACGAAGCATTTAGAAAGCGAGTTTTGGGCTATGCAACGAGGACTTTCATTGAAGAATCTGTCCAGCACCAGAAGCTGCGTTGGTCAAGCCATGTATTTCCCATGCCGAACCATCGTTTTGCGAACAGAGTGCTGTTTTTCGTGCCAAATTCAGAATGGAGTAAGCTGAGAAGTGGCCAACCCTTGAACTGTCAGAGGGGTACGAAAGAGACTACGAAACGTTTTGGGTGCGATCGGCGCTACTCGCTTTCTGAGATGGGGACATGATCTCCACTGCACCCGGTTGGAGACGCCTCAAGATATGGCTCCCAATCGATACCAATGGCGTTCTAGTTGTCAGTTTCTATCCGGATTGCCTGAATGAGTGTTTGGAGGTGTAGGCACCTCTGAATGGTTGTAGTAATCTAGCACTAAGTCCCTTCCTCATCCATCTTCATTCTTTCCTTCCCAACAAGCCTTTCTTGGTTGTACGGCAGCGAAGCATCAGTGTTGAACACAGAAAACATGCTGTCGATGATGATGATGACGACATTTTGTTAACCAACTGACCAGTTTTCCCCTTGCTATATGTAAAGCTAGGGATACACTAGGTACGTCCCACTTCATTGGAAAGCACTTAGGGCTTTGTTCGGGGGCCAGCCGTCCCTAATAACCGAACATCACATCAGTTGGATGCATGTGTCACGTGCAGGACACGGGCCAGACGTAGGCATGCCCTGATTGGTCAGAATGCCAGCCAATCCGAGTCAAGCACCTTGACTCAGACCGCCTCGTAGCACGATTACTCGTAGTACGGGGTCTCGCTGCTCTTGGTCTGGCTGCTCCCCTTTGGCCTTCCTGGCATGGTTGCACCTTGTGGAACGAAGTTCCAGCCAGTGTAGCCCGCGGGATCATTGCAGCACTGAAGCCCGCCTACCACGTCAAGGTGGCAGCTTTCGGTCAGAGCTTTAGCATCAAGACTACTGCTTCCAATGCACAGCTGCCTTCCCAATCCCCCACTTGACAGCCCACTGACAATGCTGGACTTATGCACCAATTTAACAGCTCGCGCGTGCAATGCGCAGCTACTTACCCCCTCCCCCAAATCATCGGTGAACGAAACTGTGGCAGCTACAACCAGTGTACGACCAGTACGCGGTTCCTACAGCTGACAATGATGATGATGATGATGATGATGTGTGGCTGTGGGGTTTGGCCTGTTCTAGCAACAGAACGGAGACATCTTCGGGTCTTCGGTAAGCGCTGCCTCAGGTCCATGGCTTGTGTGAGTTGGTGTGGTAGAATACGCAACGAAGCATTTAGAAAGCGAGTTTTGGGCTATGCAACGAGGACTTTCATTGAAGAATCTGTCCAGCACCAGAAGCTGCGTTGGTCAAGCCATGTATTTCCCATGCCGAACCATCGTTTTGCGAACAGAGTGCTGTTTTTCGTGCCAAATTCAGAATGGAGTAAGCTGAGAAGTGGCCAACCCTTGAACTGTCAGAGGGGTACGAAAGAGACTACGAAACGTTTTGGGTGCGATCGGCGCTACTCGCTTTCCGAGATGGGGACATGATCTCCACTGCACCCGGTTGGAGACGCCTCAAGATATGGCTCCCAATCGATACCAATGGCGTTCTAGTTGTCAGTTTCTATCCGGATTGCCTGAATGAGTGTTTGGAGGTGTAGGCACCTCTGAATGGTTGTAGTAATCTAGCACTAAGTCCATTCCCCATCCATCTTCATTCTTTCCTTCCCAACAAGCCTTTCATGGTTGTACGGCAGCGAAGCATCAGTGTTGAACACAGAAAACATGCTGTCGATGATGATGATGACGACATTTTGTTAACCAACTGACCAGTTTTCCCCTTGCTATATGTAAAGCTAGGGATACACTAGGTACGTCCCACTTCATTGGAAAGCACTTAGGGCTTTGTTCGGGGGCCAGCCGTCCCTAATAACCGAACATCACATCAGTTGGATGCATGTGTCACGTGCAGGACACGGGCCAGACGTAGGCATGCCCTGATTGGTCAGAATGCCAGCCAATCCGAGTCAAGCACCTTGACTCGACGGTTCTCGCCCCCTCACGGACATTCTGGCACGACCTTGTGGAACACTCTGTGACTACCCTATATATAAACAGTTGTACTGATTTTCCTTTGTCTCCATAAAGGGCTGTGTACAGCTACCGTGCCTTTTGCTATACCATAGTGGGCGGAGCAGGAAGCCAAGGGACCGACACAGAGTTGCACTACCGTACATCAAGACACAACAGGCTTGGAGCAGTGAACACAAGGGCATAAGCACGGTACTTACGTGCCAGTTTGGGAACGGCACATGAAATAGACGCCCAGTTGTGCAGGATAGTCGCTCGTTTGTCTTAGGGCATGGTAAGAAGTGAACACAACGGAGTGTACTCTGCAGGACTATTTCGCAGTGTTGTATCGGTAGGCAGCATTACTCCAGAGCCAGTTTGACAGTCTTCCACAATTTCCTAATGGTTCCCTCAATCCAGCCGTTGCCTTGGAGACTGTTGACTGTGCTTCAACCACCCGCTGTCTCGTGTCAACGTTGAAAAGGTGTAAATATGTTTCTCTTGCACTTTCAAGTAATCCCTCACCCTTACTCCATCCCATTATGAGTACTGCCTTTTCAGGTCGCAGCACCAAGACTGACTGATGGCAGATTAAATAATGAACCTAAGCACGTCAAAATCAATTTGAGACCCCAGCGTCCAGTCGGCTTGACTGCGTTTAATGTTCACACTCACAAGCAAGCAGAGCACCAGGTTTTCTTGCTCTTTTTGTGGATTTACTCCGCATTAATGTATTCTGTTGGCCAGAGATAATGACCCAATGCACACTTCCCGTGATGCGTGCCCACTGAAGCTGAGCACGGGCGACTGGGCGTTGTGTTGTCATAGAGCTTAAGCGTCCTTCCAAATAGAAGAAGCAAAAAATTACGGAAATCTCAGGTTTCCCCGCTTGATTCGTTCGACAGATCCTCGGGAGTTCCTTCCCAGTAAATTTTTCAAGGACTCCGATGTTCAGCAAAAAAAATACTGTTAGGTGGTTNTTTAGGTGGTTTAGCAGCGGTTCAGCTGGCCACCCGTTACTTCCAATCTGGCTTCCCGGTCTCTGAGACACGTCAACTGTGCAATTCAGGTGTGTTAGTATGTACATCCTCATTCAAGCATCACCGCGCTCATTGTCCCGAAGACACTTTGCCTGCGGTGTACTCACTCAGCGCCTTATAACCTATTTGGGCCTATCTGGCAGGACGGGCCTACCTCAAAACTGGGAAGAGTCGATAATAGTACTCACCTTCAAAAAAGGCACCCGCAGTGAGTGTAGTGACCCGTTATGACACTGGTCCCGGTGTCGTTGATTCTTCGTCGTCTAATGGCTGCATGCGGAATCTAACTCGAGCACCAAGCGGCATTCCCACCGGGTTCGGGGCTGCATCGACCGCACCTTCATACCCCATCAGGTGATAGAGTAACGCCACATGTCATCGCCGTCATCATTATCAGCTGTCAGAACCGCGTACTTGCCGTACAGTGGTTGTAGCTGCCACAGTTTTGTTCACCGATTTGGGGAGGTGGGGTACATAGTTGCGCATAGGAGGCGGGAGCCGATAAATTGGTGCGTAAATACAGCACTGTCAGCGGACTGTCAAGTAGGGGGATTTAGAAGGGGGATATGCATTGCAGGCAATAGATTGTATGCACGGGCACCATTGAGGGTGCGACTGGGCCATGTCTGAATCTTACTGTTTCTTGACTTCAAGGGTACGTGCGATTTGGTCGATCGGTCAATGCTTCTAACCGCGCTCGCTCAGCAGGGCGTTTCGCAGTTTGTGGACGTAATCCAATCCTTATATTCACATATTTCCATATTTTTGTAAGTCTATAGGAATTCTATAAAAGCTTCTTTGCGGTGATGTTCACCCTCCATTTTCGCTCAACTTCGTCATCGCTGAAACAGTGAGGCTGACACCCGGGGCTCCTCAAAAACTCCGTTGAAGGTGAGAGCCTTGTTGATCTGGTCAATGCAGACGACAGCGTCCCAATGCTTGAAGACGAAGACGAAGTGCTGTTGAACAAACTGACCACCGTCACACCACCTTTCGGTATGTGTCCTGCACCTTCAGAGTACGAAGTCATGCTTCAGAACGTGCAACCATCCCTTACGTACAACGCATCCCTTACAATTAAAGCATAAGCACTCGAGGTTGTGAAGAATTTTACTTCGGTAGTTGTATTAGCTACAGCATGGTGTCTGATGAAGTTAGTTACTTGGCCACCTCCCAACTTGCGCCACTCTGAATTGGGCACGGAAAGCAGCAGTATTCGGCAAACGATGATTTGGTATGCGCAAAATATGACCAAATCACCGCAGCTCTTGCTGCTGGGCACATTCATTTGCGGAAGTGCCTGTTGCACAACCGAACGCTCGCTTTATCATCGTTTCGCTACGGATTCGCCTATATTAGCCTGCATTTGCCTACATTGGCCATAGTTCTGAGACAGTGGTGGACGAAGACCTGAGGGTATCTCGGTTCTGCTGCCGGGATAGGCCACGTCACACAGTCAAAAAACAAGACAGTCCGTACTGTGACCTGATACACACGTCCGTTGGGATGCAGGGATATACCGCTTTGCCGCCACAGCAAGCGTGATGTGAGCCTTGGAGATTCGTACATTGATCTCTGTCACACCAAATTCAGAGCTAATACAACTCTCAAGATGCGTAAAGCTATTCACAACTTCGAGTGCTCCTCCCTGGATTGTACGTGGCATATCCAGTGATTGCTGTCTAGAAGATCGACCTTACAATTGTGTGTGCAAAGCGCAGTTACTCAGTAGTACGTATAAGTGGTGTTTTGCTGTCAATGCTGGCGGTCATGATGATAGATGCGAAGCGCATGCCAAATGACGGGATGACTGGTCAGTTCATCCGAAAAACACCCGCGCCTTCTCTTCGAAGGCATGAACCATATAACTTTCGAGATCAATAAGGTTTGTCGTCAATCGCTGCTTGAATACCATGGTTTGGAAAGCCCTCCATCGTTTGCCTTATTTTTTCGTCCATCACGAAAATAAATGGTGTAGGCACCCTTGGCCGGTACCGCGTTGTGTACGAGAGCTTTTCGTGTACTCTACAGATACACAGATTGCACGCGACAACTTATCAGTCGTCAATATAACTTTTGTTTTACACTGAAATCACTCGCCTACACGTAGATGATGGTGTCATCTCTGCACAGCTTCGATGGGTCTTTTGGTTTCCTTCTCTGCGGAAGTGTAGTCCTAAGAGGGTGTTAGATTGATCGTCCTCGTTCAAACCTGCTGCTATGGCAACATCGAATACACCTGTTTCTGCTGACAAGGGACAACAGGTCGACGGTGATAAAGCTCGCTTTCAAATTTGTATTTGAAATGGCTAGACACCCTTGGCTATTCTGGGAGAGGGACTGTTGTTGTTGTCCGTTGTGTCTGGGAGTAGACGGATCTACTGAGCTTAATAGTTGAACATTGCCACAATTCTTTATTGTGATGTGTGAATATGAGAAGGAAGCAACGACGACGGACCGCTGAGCCTCCTTGGATCTGGCTTGACCAGTCCGGAAGACATTTCATATCCGAGAGGAGCTCTTTGACGCATTCCAGTTACCTTTTTTCTCTTCCATCCTTTTACCTTTATCTCGCATTCTCCAGAATCTGATGGTTTTTATTTTCGCCGGCATTTTGATCACAAACAGTGATTTTTCGGCGTAAGCCATTGTGCTATGGGTTCGTTTTAGCTTTTGGAAAGTTACTGACTGATCGCTGAAAACACGAAATGCCACTCCAAATAATACGACAGAATTGGTAGAGATTCCCACACGTATTAAGCGTCGTAAATTTCCCCTCCAACTTTGTGGTGGTATCTGAGGGTAAGCACTCTGTAGATTTATTATAGAGGATAAGCGCTTTTGCATGTGTAATGATTGATTTTACGACTGTTATCCACTTTTCGTTTCTTGTGTTCTTCAATTTTTGCAACCGAGACGTGGTCCCCCCTTAGATAGTTACGGCGACAGTAGCCCCACAAGAATTCGCTATGCATAGGATACTTTTAAAGCATTTTTAAATGATGGAAAATGTCGGGCCAAGTACTCTCAGGGAGCCGCTTTTTAATTGGACGCCATGGTAGGCCGATGTTGGAAACGTCACGAACAAACTCTGTTACTGCCTGAAAATCGCAGTGGCATGCTAAAACCAATCCTGTGAACGATCAGTAAATGCAACGCACGTATTATCATGAGTACTGCAAATGCGCGGACGATTGCCGTCGTCGGTGACAGTACGCCAGCAGTGGATGGTGGTGACTAACTACCGTACAATCTCCTACGCGATCGAAAATGTGGGGATAGAGGTCATGGAGTTTGTTTACAAACTTCAGGGGGTAACTTCCTATCCAAGTAGGAGAACTGGTCTGCCTACTAGTCAAGGGCTCCTTAGAGGTTGAGGAAGGCCGAAATTGTAGGTTGGCGCTAAGTGTCGTGTTGTTCAATCATTTAGCATAGCATGAGAGTATGATCAGTGCATCTTCTATCATAGAGAGAGAGAGAGAGAGAGAGAGAGCAGGTTCGAATTGTGTCATTATTCCAACTTTTGTAAGGTTCGGAATTTGGTAAACAGCCGCCTTGGCAGTGGTCGTCATATCTCTTGAAGATACCGAGCCAAGGTTCGTCGGTTGGGGGAAACACAGATGAAACCCAGTGGGGAACTGGTGGGCTTTCCTATATTTGATCTATCGTTTCTAATGCATGCGTACTCCATTTATCTATTTGCTGACAATTTATCCAAAGCCAATGTGTCCTTACCTCCAAATTTTCACGTAAACAATTCCGGCTGTTGATTCCAGTACACAGTTATCCATTAGATGCCTGTTTGCGCTGCTATCTAAAGATCAGGGTCTTGTCAAAGCTGTAAGCTAGACGGATATTGAATTCGTGTCGGCCTCAATCTTGGCTGTGGTTGGTTCATACCGGAAAGAACTACTAAATTTCGGATCGGTTCCTGCTGGAGCCATACTGGGGTTTAAACTTCGTTCACTCATTGATTTTTTAACAACGCCTTCATGCTGCGTGGCTGCAAGCGATTCAGTGTTCATCGAGGTCAGCAGAGTATAGAACTATGATTCGAAGAATGGTTTCTCATATAAAGGATACTGCAAGGCCGAATTCCAAATGAAGGCACTTTCCGCTCCCCATTTGCGTGCAACCAGATTGTTTCTAGCCCCTTAACTTAATTAGATGTTTTTTAACTTAAGTTTATGGGTGATTTGGTGGGGGCAAGATTGCCCAAGTGGTTACAGCGTGAATTAACTGACCGGAAGGTCCGTGATTCGAACCCGACCTCTGCCTTTCGACTTCCCCTGTCTGCGTTCGGGTAACCTGGCAGTATCCCAGCCCTCGTGCTTCCTTTGGGTGGCATGGCAGTTAGGTATCAAAAGGTTGCTACACCTAAACAGCTGAACGGGTGATTTGGTATTCGGAACTTATTTCACTCCATGTTCCTATTAGTCTTTCTAGTTCGATTACGATTATCTGAGTAGTCCATGATCGGTTTTGTTGCCTTGGCGTGTGTCGTTTGTTTCGTGCAAACCAGCTCATGAAGCCTTATACTTTTATCCTATTATCTTAGATTTTCCTGCGTACCCAATCCGTCCCATCTAGTAGACAACTAGACCGGGCAGGATGAGCTTACTAGTCTAGTCTAGGGGTTGTCTGAATGCAATTCATCACGGGAATGCACCCCTGAGACAAACTGGGTAATAGATCTCTGGAGCCTATAAGAGATTGTCGTCTGCACTTCTTGTCAGCAGCGATAGCCTCTGGAGCGTTAGTTGGTGCATTACCTTACGAGAAAGCTTTTGTCGGACACTTATACTAAGTACCTATCATACAACTCGCCGTAGCGTTTTCTGAGCCTTTGTTAAAGATGACTCCTCCCCTCCTTTTCTTTAAGTTTTACGTGGATTCAGCTCAACGGTGTAGTGAAACCTCACCAGTACCGCCACTTATGGTGTCAGAAAGATATATCACGGGCTGTATCAGAGGATGTATGTATCAGACCACAGTGCCTGCTTTATTATCTTACGGCCATGAGGCTTGGTCACTTCGACGAACATCTTTACGTCTTCGACTACAACTGTCTCAGAACTACAGATGGAATCAGCGAATCCATAATGAAGTCATTAGGAAACTGGTTTTGGTGAAGCAGAAGGTACTTCATTTGAGGAGTGAATTCAACACTGCCGGCTAATGTGGCTTGGCCGCGTTACGCATTGCGAATTGACGCCTGCCGGGAAGAGACATTGTGTTCCTTGCTCAGTTCGGCGTAGTACAAACCTAGAGGTAGACATGATATGAAATGTACGAGAACGAAAGGTGTTACGAAGAACCGGTGCTCATCTTTCAAGAGATGACCATCCCTGTACTTGGCCAAAGACACTGAAATGTATGGTGGCTAAACGATTTTGGTGGGGTTCATGCTGTCAGCTTCTATCCAGATTGTTTGACTGGGTGCTGGAGGTGTAGATTACTTGGATGTTTATGGTAGACCAATCCTAGTCATATCTCCCCGTCCCATTTTTTCTCCAAATAAACCGACATGCTCATTCTTCTCATGTGTTGCTGCCATTGATAATGATGCTTATAGTGATTCCGGGATTAGCAGTTTAGCAGGTGATGTTACCGATTCACAATAGAAGCTGCTGCCGCAGTGATGGAAACTCATGAGAGGAATTGGAGACCAGACAGGTGTTCCGATGGTGGTCGATGTGGAAAGTAACTTCATTGTACTTAATTTCCAGAGGGTTGAATGTTTAAGAGATCCAGGCATGTGAAACTATTAGACTCAGTCACACTGCATCCATGCTTCTGTCAGTTGGGTTAGCTGTATCTCTCCGTAGTCCGACAGTCCATTCAGCGATCGAATTTATTAATTTTTTCGGTAGAATGCTCTTTTGTTTGCAGTTCACTTGTGTTGACTGACATTTTTCTTATTTTTCCAAAGCCAATGAGTTCTAGCTCGCAGAAATCTTCGAACCCTAAAGAGGAAAGTAAACCCAACTCCTCCACAGCCACATCTTTGGACCCTGTGCCTAACTGTGATACGGCCGAAACGGCTGCTTTGAATGGAGACCAGTCCAATAAACCGAGTATTCAACAAGATAGTCTGAACAAAATCATAACCAAGAAAGTCAAAATCGTTGACCCTGGCCCTGCTCATGAGGTCGAGTCAGATGATGAAGATTCCCTCTCACAGGCTGGTTCGTTGGACCGAACTGGGTCTGCGGGCATTGGCGAGGCTGCACCAATGTTGGCCAGTGGTCAGCCAACAGATTTGCAGACCATTGCTGCAGCTGCCGAGCGGAAAAAGACAAAGGAAGAAAGGAAAAAGGAAAGAGAAAAGAAGAAGGAAGAAGAAATGTTGAAAAAATATCAGGCAGAACAAGAAGCCAAACAGCGTGTCTCTGCTAAATCTAAATGTGGTCGGTGGATCAAACATAACCTTAAGGTAATATTTGGTACCTTTTTTCTCAATGAGTAGATTGGCGAAGGCGGCTACAAGTTCGTCTATCGAGGCTACGACACGGTGGAAGCTCGTAATGTGGCCTGGTGTGAATTCAAGGCAAGAAACACGAGTTAAATTTTATGCATACAATTTTTAGAGGGAGCACGTGGACACTAAAGAAAAACGCCAACAAATGTTCAAAGAGACCGAAATCATGCTAAAAATGAATCATCCTCACATTGTTCGGTGTTTCGATGTTTTCCGCGAATGGATAGATATGGAGGACCCGAACAATCAGATCGAGGAGAAGGGTGTGGTGATTATTCAGGAGTTAATGGGTGAAGGAACATTGAAAAGGTATTCCGCCTTTGTTGTTATTGACCCACCCAATTTTCGTTGGCAGTGTTATCCGGAAGAATTTTCTCGAGGGACAGTGTATTCTCAAATTCCCCCTGATCACTCGTTGGTGGCACCAGATATTGGATGCCCTTCGCTATATGCACCACAAAATACAGCCACCTATCTTACATCGAGACTTGAAGGCGGACAATTGCTTTCTGTACGGTGCGTCAGATGAAGAATACCTCAATGTCAAAGTAGGCGATTTTGGCTTGGCTACGCACGTCAATAATAGCGGGCGCAAGACAATGCTTGGTAAGTATAAAATCTGCATAAAGGCACTTTAAGTAGTAAATTAGTATTAGTATTATTAGTCCGGACAAATTCCGACGAATATGTCACTTATCCTTAACTCAACGTAAAACGTTGTTAGTATCATCTGTTCTTGTCCTGATTCTCTTCACGGTCATTCAGTTTCAGACATTTAAATTCCCAAGTGTGATTTAACACACTTGTCCACTAAATTCATGACCAAATTCGATGCGTACGCAAATTGCTGAAAACTCCATTTTGTCTGCTTGGAATTCGGAAGCCTGTCAGGGCTACTTCATCCATCCAACTGATTGTCGACCTTTAGTTCTATTGGATGAGCGCTCTATTCGGGGACCCAGTCATTGATGCTTAACGGTAGTCGATGCCACATTTTTGATCGTGATTGGTGAGTTGTGCACTGGTTGCGAACAAAACAGCATTACGTTTGAGTTAACTGGTCGACTCCGTCTGTATTTCTGTAGTAGTTGATGAGAAGGTTCTGCCTACGGAGTCGTCAGGTTCACGATTTCGTCACTGCACTTGGCTGGAGACGTTGAACTATATGGTGGCTAACCGATGCGTGAATTTTTCCGCTGCCAGTTTCTATCCCGATTGTCTGATTGAGTTTTTGATGTGTAGGCTCCTCAGATGTTTTTGTAGGATAGAACTAGGTCCTTTCGCATGCATTATTTTTCTGCTTTTCATCATAATTCTTTTTCCAAATAATTGGTATGGCTTTTCCGCAGTGCATCATCAGTGTTTTTATCTGGCTTTGCTATTAATAATAATAATAATAATAATAATAATAATAATAATGGTAATAATCGTTCAGCTGTAGCATCCTCTCGGTGCCTAGCTGCCATGCCACCCGAAGGAGGCACGAGGACTGGGATACTGTCAGGTCGCCCAAGTCTAGACAGGGGAAGTCGAGAGGCAGAGGTCGGGTTCGAACCACGGACCTTCCGGTCAGTAAATTCGCGCTCTAACCACTTGAGCCACCTCGACCCTATCATTGGCTTATACAAGTGAAACAGCCGTCCACGGCGTTGCGGAAACTGCACGCATTTTGTTGGCTTAACCTCGGCTCCGAAGAGCTGTTAGGCTGTGCTATGGTTTCTTGAGGTTATCTTGGGACATGGTGCTGTCTGATTTGACAGACAACACTTAAATTCACCGAATAAGGAAAAAAGCTGCCCCTCTATCACAGTATCTGGATTCACCCCGAAAGAGGTGTTTCTTAGAGTTTCGTGCGTATCCTCATTGCTGTTTGCTCCCATAGCTTTAGGCAAATGTGTGTAAACTATCCTGTCGATTAATCTTGTCACGGATGATATCCCACGGGACTCCCTGGTAAATTGTCAGAAAGACCAAGTTGGTTTACAAGTAGGCACTTTCAGAGCTTCAGATATGCTGACGATCTGGTTCCGTCTTTCAAAAATGATTGGACCGGTCAGTTTATCTCTGATAAGTTTGTGATATTAGTAATCGGTTATGGTCTGCGCTTTGTGGCGGAATCATTCAACGAGGTTGACAAGGGATGTGCCCGCCGGGACTCTGGATACAGCCGGACGGTATAACTTCTCCGGCAATAACACTTCGAACATTGATTTGGTAAAGAAACCACGTCCAGAACTACCGAAGTGCAAAGGACTGCATTGTGTTCAGGGACTGCTAAGGCGTTCTCTTTTGAACAACCGTGATTAGCCGTCGCGAAGAGACAGTGTAAGAAGGAAGGTTCAAGCATGGGCATGTTTCCGCTTACTCATATGTTGTTCGTGTCAGATGATCTGGCTGACGACACGTGACGGCCGATGTGGCACTACTTTCAATTACGAATTTCGTGCTTGTATTGGATGGGAGGGACGAAGTTGCTGACGTACGACCACAGTGATTCGAGCTCTTACGGAGCAGGTCACCGTACTTTTTACAGCCCGACTAAGAGGCTTCTATCTGTTGACCAACTTGTAGGTGTCTGAGTGAACCCTCCAGTATAACTCAATGAGTCATAGGAATGCTTGGACCCTCTCATCACGATAAGATGTAATCAATGGTTATGGGAGAGGGGGAATGCAGGTATGTTCGCATGGGACGTTGGAATAGTTTTTGAAAGGGGCGCGTAGTGAGTGTGGTAACCACAAGGGGATCAGCTTGACCCCGGTTGTAAGGAGACTGTTGGCGTCAATTGTGCTTCGTCGCCTTACGGTGGCTCGTGAGATACTGACCCGAGAGCAGCAAGCGGGATTCCGGCCTGGTAGGGGTTGTGTTGACCAAATCTTCACACTGCGTCAGGTGCTAGAACAGCG
>NW_008751881.1:445967-449897 GCF_000715545.1 Opisthorchis viverrini | reverse complement strand
GTGCCTGGTTGGAGACACTACAAGATATGGCTGCCAGCCGATGTCAGTGGCGTTCTTGTTGTCAGTTTATGTCCAGGTTGCCTGAGTGAATGTCTGGAGGTGTAGGCACCTCGGAATGATTGTGTTAAGCTAGCACTAAGTCCCTCCCCCATCCACCTTTATTCTTTTCTTTACAATAAGGCTTTCAAATAAGTCATGGTTGTGCGGCAGTGAAGCATCGGTGTTGAGCACTGATGTCATGCTGTCGTTGATGATGATGATGATGATGATGATTGACGACTGATATGTTTTTTGTACTGTACTGTGTTGGGCGGCACCATCGTGTCAAACAGGTGTTCTTTGGCGCTATTTGATAGAGGGAGTAGCACTTTGTTACTCGGTAGTCTTCCGATGATGATGATGATGATGATGATTGACGACTGATATCTTTTCAAAATTGTACTGTGTTGGGCGGCACCATCGTGTCAAACAGGTGTTCTTTGGCGCTATTTGATAGAGGGAGTAGCACTTTGTTACTCGAATCAGTAGTCTTCCATCAGTGGTTGTGATGATTGGGGTAATTGCTTAGAAGGTCCTATTTAAATCAACCTAACAATAATGCGTCTGCGCAAACTACCCTGAAGTGTTCCCATTCCCATTTTCCTCCTGGATAACTCCGAACGAATTTCTTGTTTGTTGATGGATTCATTTATCTTGCCATCTGCGTAAGCCGCGGTGGCACTGTGACTGATGGATTCAGTAAGCGCATTGCCAAACCATAGACAGTATTTGTGAACTTGCGTCACCTTTGGTATGGAAACGAATATCACCGAGGTTGAAAGGCCGTGCGTACAAGACGACCATGAGACCAGCCCTACTATCTGACTATGAAAACTTGACCCCAGTCTGAGCACTCCAATCTTCCGATATTTGATCACCGCCGTCTCCGTAGTATATTAAGTGAGGTGCATGCAGTGTAAGCGCAATAAAGCTGTCCGTAAGCAAGTACCATGTATCGAGTTGGATTCGCTTGAATATCAGATAAGGCCTATCAGGTTAGGATGGGGCTGAGGTCCATCTGCCGAAGAAATTGTTTTTCACTCTAAACCGTTGTTAGCAGAGAGTTCGCGGAGAATAGGCCATGACGTTGTAACGAGAGATCAAGACGGCTACTCTGAATTTGAGCGCTGCGAGATCCTAGCGTGTCTGTGTTGGGGTCCACGTGATTCTCTCTATAGGCGGTTGGGAACTCTACAGGACATAGTACTCGACGGATGTGAGTAGCGAGCTTGCCGTCACTTCTTATCCTGATTATCTATACAACGCTTGTCTGTCTCTACTTGTTTGACTTGTGTTGGTTAAGCTGAGGTTAATCCGGCTGATGGCGTCTTGCTCCATGGCGTTGCTCAGATATGTTGTCTGTTGTTTTGGGAGGTGTAGGAAAATCTCTCCCGGCTCTCTTCCTAGGGAATTAGGGCTTCTTGCAACAGGCTCCCCTCCTCACCTCTTCTTTTTCGCTCTCTAGTGAAGTCACTTTCCTCCCTCGTTTTATATGATATGCAGCATTTGCCGCTACTGGTGTTTTACTGTCTGTGATTATCATAATATTAGCACTGATGATGGTGATGATTTGAACGATACGGTATAGTCGAAAAACGGATATTAGCTGGTCAATGCATGGCTTTGATTCGGGGGATAAAAATTCTCACTCGGGTGTTCTGCCTGATCGGTTGGGTGCCTAAAGACGATGAACGTTCAGGGTATTGTGGGGATATGAAATAGAACAGAATTCAGGTGTGTTTATGTTGCGTTTATAATATGTGCTTCAGTGCGAAGGTCCCTTCATTCCGTCTTCAGATTTCATCCATATATATTCAGCATTTTCCATCCATCTCCTGGCTCCACAGGGCTTTTTACCCATCATTTCAGATTTAGTTAAGCACACTTAGTCACGCAAGCGATATGAATATTCGTCTTTACAGACTTTTTCCCACACATTTGTTTGCCATATTCATTCTGAACGACGAACTGTATTTCATTTTTGGCGATATCACCTACTCTGTTCCTCCAAGAGGCAATTCGTAACCCATCGATTTCCTTTGCAGTAGCCAACTAATAGCTCCCCTGTAGGCTTGTTCTCTTAACTTGTGGTGTGCAGGGCACTGCCTGAAAGCTTTATTGTTCAGACTGCCAACACATTCCATCTGCTCGTCGCATGATTAATTTTGTATGAAGCGCCCTTTTCCGGATTTCGATTTATTTTCCCACTTGTTTCACCCTAGTACCTCCTGTCCGGTTTTGGTATTCATTTTGCTAAAGCTGTAATATTCACCTCCAGCGAACAGCAGGTCGGTTTTCTCATGGTTACGGTTTTACCCAATGGAAGTTTGATTTATCTGGGAAATTTGCTTCCTTTCACGCTCCATCTGCGTTAGCTGTGTTTTTGGGAATTTGTATGAGGAAAGGGTGATTGTGTAGTTTCCTAACTTGAAAATTCACTTTCCGACTAGTTTCTGATACATAAAAGAGAAAATGAAGCCGGAAGCGGGCGTTGTTTGTTGGTTTTGTGGCCCGCGTCTTCTTCTCATAAACGGACATACTTTATTTATTCAAACGTAAGCCTATCACTATCAACTACGGTATGTGGATGCTTACTGCAGCTATCCGTATACAGTGGAGTTCGAGGTAGCTTAGCGGTTGAGCTTTTAGACTAATGACCTGAAGGTCCCGTGGTTTGAACCCAACCCTACTCCTGTATGGGCTTCGGCAGCCTAGTAATATTTGAGCCGTCGTGCTTGTCTCTAGTTGCACGGCAATTTTGCTTAAAAAAGGTGCCACGGTTGATTGGTTATTATTATGCGGTTTTCCATGTCCCTCTCGACCATTTTGGCTAACGCATTGATTGATTGATTGATTGATTGATTGATTGATTGATTGAAGTTCGACTTCTGTCGTGACGCGATACTAGCATCCGAGCCAATGACGTTGAGCACTTTGGGCCTACTGCATCTCCAAAGTGGTCATCCTGCTAGAGTTATTGCTGATTACCTAACGGTAGAATATATGATTTTAGTGAACAATCAGGTGAGTTTAACAGAGTCAGAATCGGTTGTCTTTTCCAGAGAATAGAGGGTTTGTCGTATTTTTCATATGTTCGGTGATTTCAGACCAATCCTGTCGATAATGGGCTGTACTATCATTTGTCCTGAAATGGGACTGCACAAATATTCCGTTCATCGAAAGGAATGATAAAGTTCACAGCCCGTGTACTTCATTGAAAAACCGTTTTGGCCCTGAGCTTAGAAAGTAATTCAGCAAGTGAGCTCCGAACTTCAGGCTGGGGTGAAGAGGTGTCGTTTCATCAGTGGAAGATCTCTCCACCCGAGCCTTGTAGCCTTGATTGCAGATTTATTGAGATGGGCGTTGTTGAAGTTGTCCACTATGAAAAGTCGTTCAGCTGTAGCACCCTTTCGGTGCCTAACTGCCATGTCATCCAGAGGAAGCACGAGGGCTTGGATACTGCCAGGTTGCCCAAGCCTAGACAGAGTGTCCACTATGACCATATTTCAAAGTCAGATACTTCAAACTGATGGCCGGTCAGATTTACCGGCAGATACATGTACAACCATATAACCAGACATGTCACTTGTCACAAGGCTCATCAAAGACGATTCTGCCGGCATTCTGGTAGAACATTTGTTTGTGTTAGGGCGCACTCTGACTTCGATTTTGTGAGAGCTAGGTAACCACGAAGTAGGCTTGAGGCTTTTTCTTCTCCCCTTGAAGAGTGATGCTAGAAGAGTGATGCTTGTCTCAACAAACTTATTATGCTAACCAGACCTGATTTCCATTCGGAACGACAAAGATTGCTCTTTTAATGTGATCGCATGATTTCCTCCTGTTTCTCATTCGAGGACAGCTTCGAGGTTATATATATATATATATATATAT
>NW_008751881.1:438855-445108 GCF_000715545.1 Opisthorchis viverrini | reverse complement strand
TATATATTCTTCGGCATCCCTTTCTTTTCTCAGTTTCTGGCTTCAGATCCGGCTTGCAAGTCATGTTTGAGTTGTATTCTTGGCATGATCTCATGGATATTTCACATCTCAGGCGAGAACTAAACTTAAAATTATATCGTCTCTTTCGATCTGGAGATCGAATTCCCTTCTCTGTTTGTATGATCTGAGACTCCACAGAAAAAACGCTAACTGCCCCATCTGAACTCGAACATGTTCGCACCTATGTGCTACCTAAGCAATCTTATTTGTTTAGCTGCACACGGGCCATGTATGTTACCTTTCAAAAAGCGCGCGTGTATTCCGCATGTTTTAAGAAAAGACTAGGTAGCCGTTTCATCATCGATACAATTTTGTTTTGTCTATCGCGGCGATTGTTTGCTTGCTTCAACCCATATGGCACTCAACTGCTTCTTGCACTGCTCCCACCCTACAGGCACACTGGGTTTTATGGCTCCGGAGATATTTGACGAAAAATATGACGAGAAGGTCGACATTTACGCTTTTGGTATGCTCATGCTTGAGGTGATGACAAATCGTACACCGTACGATGAATGTGAGACAGTGATGCAAGTCGCGGCCAAGACAATGTCAGGACAAGGTCCCGATATCATGGATAAAGTACTCAACCCCTCACTCCGTGAAGTCATTAGCGCCTGTATACAACCACTGACCTGCTTTCGTCCATCCGCAGAGGAATTGTACTTCCATCCACTTTTTCAGGTGAGGAGTTCTACTGTTTATGGTGATACCCATTGGTGTAGTTTTGCTTGTGTATTACGATGCGTACGTCATACACAGGTTGCATGGGTAGATGTTTTTTTCTATGGACAGTTTATTGTTCTCACTTCCTTTTACTGCTTGTCGAAACTGTTTGGCACGAAAATCCTGAGACTTCGTAGCAGCCTTGTTGAAGTCGAACATCAGTTGGGCACATGTCTTTGTATGCACATGCACATGGAAACACGTCGTACAAATGCACCCCCTTTTGAGGTGTTGGCTGTCTGGGATCAAAACACCTCGGGAAGTGTAGGGATCAACGACATGAGGTCAGAATTTTTTGACAGTATATTTACCTGACATTTCTCGCATGCCCTTACAGCAAGTCAGCAAATCAACCGAAAGGGGCTAATTCCTGCGAATGACATATCCATCATTTTGTAATTCGTGTGTGTACAAGTAAGCAGTTTTTTTTACAGTTGGAGTTGACTCCAGGAAGGAAAGAATTTGGGCATATTGAGCCTCCTTGTACTGGAACCTGAGAGCCGTCCGGGTCTGCGAAGTTGTTCTCTCCGAAAAATAATCATTTGATGTTTGAGGGTAACGTTTAATATGGCATGTTTTAGAAAAACGGTTCCCAACCATGAGGATTTTGGTAGTTCAGAGAGGATGAAAGTCCAGACTGAAAGCTGGCACCCTGTCGTGGTGATCAGACTTCTCTGATGCAATGATGCTGCGAAGAGCAACAAGCCCTCGTACTATGAGTAATCGCGCTACGAGGCGGTCTGGGGGTAAAGTCGTACTGTCCTCTGCGGCAGGAGTGTGAAGGCAGTAAGGTGTAACGCAGGCGACCAGCGTATCTATGTTCATGGAAGCAGCGGTGCTCCCTTCCCCCAAGGAAGGACGGATTAGAACAGGTTGCCTCTAAAAGCCGCACATTCGCCAGCACATTCTTAGGTGCGGTCGAAATACCTTTAAAACCAGAGTCCAGTGATCCTCAGTATGCGCTTACTGTGCGCAGCCGCATTAGGAGTCAGACGATATTGTCAGCCTGCTGCACTCAATCAGGCCAGACATTGACTCAATTGCTCGGGAAGGAGTTCTCGAACCAAACCCTACATCTCCCTATTGCGTTTCGGCTCAGACTTTTGAGTTAAAGGCTTAAGGTGAGATACCCCAACCAACTTTCCTTCTTCGGTCTGGGCGATAGGGAAGTATCATTCGCCCTTACGGGTCTTCATTCACGTCCACATGTCCCTTTCCGAAGTCCTTCCACTTCATTTAACTGTCAATCACCTATGTCAGTTTCTGGTCAGTAAAGTGAATAAAAATAGATCCGTTAGATTCGAGCAACCCGTTGCACATTGTTGCTTTCAACGTCCGTACTCTGTGTCACATTGACCAACAGACACTTGTACAGAACTTGTTTTCTCTTTCGGTCGATGTATTTTGTGTCCTCGAAACACACTAACAGCACCCCAGTTCGATCATATATCTCACTCTGCTCGGCACCAATCCGAATTTCTCGCACATTTCTTATCAGGTATCTGGTGGTCCTGGTACAATGACTATGTTATCTTCGATGCTTGAGCGGTACTTAGCCCCGGGACCAAATGCGCCTTCTGGACTGGCTTCCAGTAAAGCCGTCTCTGCGCTGATAGGCTGACTATTCCAGTCAAGATCCATATGTTTCGATGTGATAAATGGCGTTTGTTTGTTGTGTCAGCATATGTGCGACGAACGGCAGCTCTGAGGCTGAAAAAGACAGCTTCTATCGAGGTCTGGCGTTCAGCGAGAAGTACAGGTATCATAATTCTGACGGGTGATATTGAGGAAAAGTGAAAGAAGCGATGATCACATTCTTTGAGACCGTCTCTTCAAGGTGAGCGCCAGTGAACGCTATCTCATGATCAACAGCTATGAAGGACTACTAGGGCGTTGGTGAATTGCAAGAGCCAGGAAGATGGAGGCTTTTAATACGGGGGAACAATCGTACCCTATTCCACCTGTTACGATCAACTGGACCGAGGAGGTGAGTTTTGGTATGACGATCTCCGAAAAAGATAAGATCTCACTTAATTCGCAGATGCGTTGTCTCGAACGATGAGTTGAACTCTGTAGAACGGTGTAGCTGGGTCCTATCAACTCACTCTCTAGAAAGACCAAATGAACCCGAGCGGAACGTGAGTACCAGTTGTCGGCAGAAGTCCACTGTGCAATTTCATTGCTTCACTGCAAAAAACTATCTGGTCCAGATAGTTTGGATCTTGCTCTTTCCAAAGGTGGTGAGTGTGCCTTTGCCATCTTGACTACTTTGCTGCAAAATATCTGGGGTCAAGAAAGAACGCTGACGGAATGGAGCTCCTCGATGTTGGTTCCCATATTAAAAATGGGTGGATGGACGTCACGCAAAAACCACCGGGGCATCAGTCCAGTGGTCGTAGTTTCCAAGGTGCTGTTTTGTATTGTTGTACGTGGGTTGATCCATCACCGAAAGAATTGGATTCACGGTAATCGAGCTAAGCCTCGCTCCGTTTGCATTGATCATATCTCCACTTTGTAAAAAGTGTTAAAACTATGTCACCCCTTCCGAAGGCCATTACCGATCGGTTATCTGGATCTCAGATGTGCTTTTGATCGTCAGAAACGGCCATAATCCGGCGACGAAAGGTATCTGTTCTAAGTTCCTCTATCTTATAGGGGCTCATGCACCTCCTGTGGATGCGTAGTTCTTTGCGGCCAATCATTTCCCCAGTTCACCACCAGTATGTAAGGCAAGACTACCTTTTTGTTACATTTTCTTTTTGAGTTCCTAATCTATCTGCTATCTATAGGAGACGTGGCCACTGCCTGTGTAGGACTTCTGAATTCTCTCCATGTTTGACCGTCAGTGCGTGGCTCTGGTTGTTGTAAGGTACGCCAGACTGTTTTCGAGAGAGGTCATTCCCCCTTGATGGATGAGCTGATCACACTCCACCGGTTAGACGGGTTAGGTCTTGTTACGTGTACCAGAGGGTCGTTTGCCTCATAGAGCCATTTTCTCCCCGTCTTGTGTCGGATAGAGACGACCTAAAGACTTCATAACTTGGTAACGAAGTATAAGATACTTTACCGCTTAACTGATTTGCGTTGTTATCTGGCGTCTTCGCGAATGCGGACCGCGGGTTGAGACAGACGCTGAACGACATGACTGTTGAGCACTCTTTGGCGGTCTTTCACGAAAGTTCTCACCTTCACTGCGTAGCTCTCACTTCCTGTCGTACGGGACGAACAGATGTATCTGTTATCAGTGAAGGGATTGGGTCATCACCCCCAATGCATGGCCCTCGCTCCCTGCATCTCCCTATCCTGGGTGAGCGGAACTGTTGCCGCTGGAGCCCCTGCATTTCGTGTGCTGTTTGTGGACTGAAGAACCGAGCTGAACTGAATGCCCCGAATTTGAAGATACCATCTACAACGGCAGTTTCAGTTGGTTGAATTAGTCGTGTACATCAGGTGGCTGTGCGCATATAAACTTGCAGCCTGTTGCGAAAATAATCGATTAATTTTCATGCGTATTGTCTGCTTGCTGCGGTTATTCCGTCGTTTCACCTGGTGCAGTTTTCGAAAGCGAGATAGGGTTCTAGGCCCATGACGTCCGCCAATGGAGACGCTAAAAAATATGTTCGTTCAACTCTCACCACTGCACGCCAAATGCGTGTGCTGATACCATATCGAACAGCCAAATGATAAAGCAGGCTAAGCTGCTGAAAGATTGGCTGTCTATATTCTGCAAAATAAATCGGGAACTGCTGTCCTCGAACGGTGTAAACCATTCCAAACGATATAGACGTCAGACCTCCGTAATGAACGTTTTCTTTTGCGATAGATTCTCCGAAGGTAGCTGGACCATAAGCATCCACCAGCAAGCCACGCTGAACCGTCAAAGGATGGCGCCCCATGCAAGGCAAAAAGACTGACATAGTGTCGGGATGCTCAAACCGACAAGTTTTCATAATCATCGAATGGTTGGAAGTTCCATGAGCGTTCCCTTTGCACAATCAAACACTTGCTTCCTGATTACCCCGCAACGGATTCTCCGACACCAACCTACACGAGCTAGTGTCTTGAGACAAAGACTGTTGAACACCTGAAGACGTCTCCGTTCCGCTACTCGAACAGCCATGCGACAAAACAGCCCGTACTATAGTCTGATACACACGTCCCTTGAGATTCAGGGATATACCGCTTTGACGCATTAGGCGTTTCAACTTAGGAAACGCGACCCGAGCCTTACTGATTTGTGCGTTGACCTCATCTTTCACAGTACGATTGGAACTGATACGACTCCCAAGATACGTAAAACGCTACACAGCCTCCAGCGCGCCTCCTTGGATTGTAAGTGACCTGTCCAGTCACTGCCTGTCCATGAGCATGGCCTTACAGTTTGTGGGTGCAAAGTGCAAACCAAAGAACGGGATGACTTAGGCCAGTTCACCCAAAAATACCTGCGTCTTTGGAGACGAGAACGATGTCGTCTGCATATCCCAGCTCGACAAGGTTCTCGTCAGCGGCCATCTGAACACCGGGGTTTTGGAGACTTTCCAGCGCTCGTCTCATTATATCATCGACCACAAAATTAAATAGGAATGGAGATAGTGGGTACCCCTGACAGACACCACTTTGTGTACGGAGGCTTTTGGAGAGCTCTCCGTATACTCACGTCCGGGATTCTGAGAATACAAAGAACGTATTATGCTCACAAACTTCCGGGGCATTTTTTGATCGTCAAGCCTGTCAAAAAGAACAGACCACCGATGCCCCGGAAGCGTGACTGGTTTTGGACGGCGTCAGCGTTAGTAACGAGGTGATTAGAAAACGTATATTTGGTTGTGCGGCAGGTACTTTACTCGGGGCGAAAATCCAGCATCAGCGACTACGATGTCCCGGTCATGTGCTACTCATGCCAAACGGCCGTCTACCGAGACGAGTGTTCTCCGTGCCTCCTTCAGTATGGCGCAAACCGCGAGGTGAACAAGGCATGATTTGGCAGAAAGGCGTGGAAGAGATCACAAAGAGTTTGGGTGTTTTTGGTGTTGTACGCCTTCCAGGATGGGGTCCTCGTGACTCCGCCTGTGCTTGGCTGGAGACGTTGCAAGAAACGGCGGTTAATCGATGTCAGTGTCGTTCGTGCTGTCAGTTTCTTTCCAGATTGTCTGATTGAGCGGTTGGTGGTGTAGGCACCTCAAAATGCTTGACACAGGTCAGCACTATGTCCCCTCCTTCCCTCACTCTTTTTCTCTTCTTTTCGCTCCAGGTTTTTAAAATATAATCAAATGAACCTTATGATTCTACGGTAGTGAAGCATCAGTGTCAACACTGATGTTGCTGTCTTTTATGATGATCATGGTGGATACTTTTTTGGTGTTAGTGAATGGTATTATGTGGCATTATGATAAAAATTCTAGACCTTCATCACTGTTGTGAGTGACCGCACAAATGCTCCAAGAGGAGGGGCATACAGCGCAGTTTTCAT